>NC_069499.1:318806167-319106167 GCF_027579735.1 Bombina bombina | reverse complement strand
AGTTGCCACTACTGCTCCTGCCCTCCCTGCTCTATGGTTATCATCATCATTGAATGCCAAATCCTCAAGGAACTACTGGCCGCTGTGTCTAGGGGCTTTAGGCACAAGTTTGCCCTCCTCCCCTTCCCCTGGAGGTGTATTTTTGAAGTTTATGTATTGTCATACCTACCTACCTAGTTCAATAACTCTGCTGCTGCTGCCACTCCTGCTATTGTTCTCCCTGTTTTGTGGTGGTCATCATACATTAATGTCAAATCCTCAGAGAACTGCTGGCTGCCATCTTCAAGGGGCTGTAGGCATGAGCTTGACCTCCTCCCCTGGAGGTGTAGTTTTGAGGTTTATGTACTGTTAGGCCTACTTACCTAGTTCAGTAATTATGCTACCTGCTGCTACTCCTGCTCCTGCCCTCCCTGCTCTGTGGTAATCATCATCCATTAATGTCAAATCCTCAGGGAACTGCTGGCTTCTGTGGCTAAGGGGCCCTAAGCATGTGTTTGCCCATCTCCTCCTCCCCTGGAGATGTATTTTTTAGGGTTATGCACTGTCAGGCATTCTACCTAGTTCAATAACTCTGCTGCTGCTACTCTTGCTCCTGCCCCCACTGCTTTGTGGTGGTCATCATCCATCAATGCTAAATCCTCAGGAAACTGCTGGCCACTGTGTCCATGGGGCTCTTGGCAGATGTTTGTCCTCCTACTCCTCCTCCCCTGGAGTTATATTTTTTAAATGTATTTAAAGGTGAGGCCTACCTACCTAGTTAAGAAAGTTTGCTGGGAGGAAACAAGGTAATCGGACTTCCTGTTGGGGGTGGAGCTTTTCACGCTGGTAGTGATCCTTCACAGCGGGTGTGTACAGACAGCTCCCGCGGTATCATCTCCCCCCGCCATCAGCCCCGAGGCCCTATACACACAAAGGGCTTGTTTTGGGCACGTAGCTGTCGAGCAGCTGGAGCTGGGGAAGTCCCAAGAGGTGCGGTGTTGCCGTGGAGAGGCAGGAAAGCGCAGACAGGAGCCAAGCATAAAGAGGTCGTGGGTGTGAGAACCGGCATACAGCCAGGAGAAGAATTGATACCTAAACAGCGTGCAAGCTGTTGAACCCGGATACAACCTATTGCATTTGGCCTGATAAGTGGAGTGGGGTTGCTGACACACGGAGGGATCCGAGTGTCACCCCCAATCTCGTGGGCCGAGGATACAGCCAGCTGTAAGGTAGCAGCTGCAGTAGCCGGAGTGTACACGCAATGAAAAGACACCTTCGTGGCTGGATTACACCTGCACGTACGCGCTTAGCCTGGATCTAAGTGTGTGGAGCCTGTTCGGTGGTGCCATATCAGCTGGATGCCGCAAGTATTTGAGAGATACATTTAATTATTGTATTTACTGTGCTCAGTGAACGGTCAATCTTGAAGGGGCCTCATGAAATAACTAGTAATGCTAAAAAAAGTGGTGTCCTGTTAAAGGAAAAAAAAAAAAAAAGAGGAAATCTTGAAAACAGATACTAACTTTTTAAGCTTTTTAGGCTGCTTTAGGCCTGCTATTTAAAAGAAAAGATAACAACTACCCTAAAGACGCTTCTGAACATTTGGCTTTTTGGGGCCAACTCTACTGCTAAATGTTTAAAGAAGCCTTGTGAGAAGAGACGTTACATTATAGTTGGAAACTACAACTTAAGACTGTGATCATACTTGGTGTTTTTTTTTTTCCAGCATTAGGGGAGTTGTAGTTATTAACACTCTCCCTTCCAGGTTGAATTTGTAGTATTCTTGCAGTATCCTTGAATAACTGAAATGTTATAAATAGGTGTTACATGTAAACTTGCTACCTGTTATAAAGGGTTATTGCTTGATAAAGATATTAAAGTGTGAGCGGAAGTGTGAGCTAAGGACAAGACAATAGTGAGTAGGGGTACTAGAGTAACAGAGTGTCTATTAGAACAAGTAGAGCTAATATAATCAACAGAGCTAACAAAGCCAGAGTGGAAGCAATATAACACTGGTAATTATTTTCAGAGGTTAAGTAGGTATGCATTAATTAAGGGAAGTGTTTAAATATTTAAGACCTAGGTGAAATATTGCATTGCATAGCCAAAAAGAGATAGCATAAAAGAAAAAAAAAAAAAAAAAGAAAGAAAAAACCCAGGTTTGTCCAAATTTCCTGAAAATATCTTGTTGAAAATATTTTGTATTTAGGATTATTGCTTTGGAAAGAGGTTGAAAGAGGTTGAATATAACCCCCTGCTGAGTGAATTGGTGTAATATAGCAGAGGGAGTCCCAAAAAGAGTATATTTAAATTGTATAAGGAGGTACTGGGGTATTCCCGGGTGTAAAAGGTCATAGAGCTTCCAGATATAAAAAGCTTCTGATCTTAAAAATAGGGTGGCATTTTGTACAATTATACACTTAATTACACATAAAAAAAAAAAAAAAAGTATAAAAAGGAAGGAAAAGAAAAGGGGAAAAGGAAAGAAAAGAAAGGGAAAAAGGTAATTAACACATACACAGTTTGTTTTAATATCTGGAACAATAGGTTCCTGGCTTAGAGTTTTTGTTTCACTTTATTCACTTGCACACATAATGTGATTGGTGTGTTTTTCACTTATTATAAGGTATTAAACAAGAGTAAAAAGTGTTCTTTTTCACTTACACAAGGGGTTTTGATAAAAGCTTTTTTATGGAAAAATTTATTACACAAGGTAAACACAGTTCACCTATAATGCCCCCTAAAATAAAAGATCGGAAACCGAAAGCTTTAGATGTCAGTTCAGATGCAAATATAGAGTTGGTTAACCCCCAGATAGACTTCCAGCCAATTATGACTCAATTAACGGAGCTTTTATTGCCCCAATTTAGCGAAATTAAAAAAGAGCTGGCGGATATTGCTATTAATATTATGACCCTCTCTACAGAAATAAGACAATTTTCAAATAGGCTTTTAGAAGCTGAGAACAGAATATCAGAGCTAGAGGATTTAACTAACTCTTATGATACCCAAATCCATGCGCAAGAATCTCAAATTAATATGTTACAAAACCGTCTGGAGGACATGGAAGATCGCTCCAGACGAAATAATATTAGAATTGTAGGGCTGCCAGAAACACCAGAATATAATGATTTAATGAATTTTACGTCTATAATATTGCCACAGGCCCTGGGACTACCGTCCTCACAACTTCCATTAACAGTAGAGAGAGCGCATAGGATTGGCCCCCTCAAAAATAACATAAATGGCTCAATTAGAAATAGGATATGTATAGTCAAATATCTAAAGTTTCAGGATAAAATTGAAGTCCTACGACTATACAAGAAACATGAGTCTTTTGTAATAGCCAATAACAGATTGTTATTATTTCAAGATTTCTCTACGGAGACCTCTGCAAAAAGGAAAGTAATGGCCCCTTACTGTACACAGTTTATTAAGAAAGGGCTTAAAGCTCGCTTAATGTATCCCACAAAGATTGTAATAGATTTACAGGACAAGAGAATTACCCTTAATAATATAGAAGAAGCTCAGGAATTTGCAGCTAGAAATTAAGATATATGCAAGTAGTGGTAGGGTCAAGTTTTCTAAATTGAAAATGTTATAAAAATGTTTAGTTATGCAAAAGTATTGTGGGTTTACCAGAATTAATCTTGTTAAATTTTTTTCGGCCGATTTAACGGAAAAACTTGGCAGCAGGGATTGCGCATTTCCTGAACAGCTAGGTGTTTTTATGTTTTTGTTTTTTTTTCTTCTTTTTTTTTTTCTCTCGGTGCCCTCTCTCTCTCTCCCCCTCCTCTCACCCCAAGTTCATTGGTATGTTTTGGTCAGTGTACTTTTTTGGTAGACACTGAATGAGTTTTGATAAAAAACTTAAATTTCTCTCCTGGAATGTAGAAGGTATTACCTCGCCAATGAAACGTAAATTGATTATAAAATCCTTAGCTAACCACCACCCAGATATAGTGTTCCTACAGGAGACACATTTAAAGGAATCAGAGATATTGAAACTCAAAATAAAATGGGTAGGTGAGGTCTTGGCCACCCCGGTAAAAAATAGGAAAGCAGGAGTCGCTATACTATTACATAAAAACTTAGATTACAAAATTAAAAAAATTTAATTAGATCCGGAGATTTATTATTGTGCAATTAGCGATTAACAATATTAACTTTGTGTTGTGTAATATTTTTGGGCCTAATGTGCATACTCCCATGTTTTGGCAGAAAATTAAAGTTGTTATTCCCTTTTGCCGCTCAGAATCTTATTTTAGGGGGAGATTTTAATATTGCAATAAACCCCGAATTAGACAGATTTTCGCCGAAAAAATCTAGGCCTAGATTTGGAGTTTTGTCGGTAACGACCCACGTAGCTAACGCCGGCTTTTTTCTGGCCGCACCATAAAAATAACTCTGGTATTGAGAGTCCACATAAAGGCTGCGTTAGGCTCCAAAAAAGGAGCGTAGAGCATATTTAACGCAGCTTCAACTCTCGATACCAGAGTTGCTTACGCAAGCGGCCAGCCTCAAAAATGTGCTTGTGCACGATTCTCCCATAGAAAACAATGGGGCTGTTTGAGCTGAAAAAAAACCTATTACCTGCAAAAAAGCCGCGTTCAGCTCCTAACGCAGCCCCATTGTTTGCTATGCGGAAACACTTCCTACGTCTGCACCTAACACTCTAACATGTACCCCGAGTCTAAACACCCCTAACCTTACACTTATTAACCCCTAATCTGCCGCCCCCGCTATCGCTGACCCCTGCATATTATTATTAACCCCTAATCTGCCGCTCCGTAAACCGCCGCTACTTACATTATCCCTATGTACCCCTAATCTGCTGCCCTAACATTGCCGACCCCTATATTATATTTATTAACCCCTAATCTGCCCCCCCTAAACGTCGCCTCCACCTGCCTACACTTATTAACACCTAATTTGCCGAGCGGACCTGAGCGCTACTATAATAAAGTTATTAACCCCTAATCCGCCTCACTAACCCTATAAAAATTGTATTAACCCCTAATCTGCCCTCCCTAACATCGCCGACACCTAACTTCAATTATTAACCCCTAATCTGCCGACTGGAGCTCACCGCTATTCTAATAAATGTATTAACCCCTAAAGCTAAGTCTAACCCTAACACTAACACCCCCCTAAATTAAATATAATTTTAATCTAACGAAATTAATTATCTCTTATTAAATAAATTATTCCTATTTAAAGCTAAATACTTACCTGTAAAATAAATCCTAATATAGCTGCAATATAAATTATAATTATATTATAGCTATTTTAGGATTAATATTTATTTGACAGGCAACTTTGTAATTATTTTAACCATGTACAATAGCTATTAAATAGTTAAGAACTATTTAATAGTTACCTAGTTAAAATAATTAAAAAATTACCTGTCAAATAAATCCTAACCTAAGTTACAATTAAACCTAACACTATACTATCATTAAATTAATTAAATAAAATACCTACAATTACCTACAATTAAACCTAACACTACACTATCAATAAATAAATTAAATACAATTCCTACAAATAACTACAATGAAATAAACTAACTAAAGTACAAAAAATAAAAAAGAACTAAGTTACAAAAAAAAATAAATATTTACAAACATAAGAAAAATATTACAACAATTTTAAACTAATTACACCTACTCTAAGCCCCCTAATAAAATAACAAAGCCCCCCAAAATAAAAAATGCCCTACCCTATTCTAAATTACTAAAGTTCAAAGCTCTTTTACCTTACCAGCCCTGAACAGGGCCCTTTGCGGGGCATGCCCCAAGAAGTTCAGCTCTTTTGCCTGTAAAAAAAAAACATACAATACCCCCCCCAACATTACAACCCACCACCCACATACCCCTAATCTAACCCAAACCCCCCTTAAATAAACCTAACACTAAGCCCCTGAAGATCATCCTACCTTGTCTTCACCTCACCGGGTATCACCGATCCGTCCTGGCTCCGATATCTTCATCCAACCCAAGCGGCTGCTAGACATCCACTGAAGAAGTCCAGAAGAGGGTCCAAAGTCTTCATCCTATCCGGGAAGAAGAGGCGATCCGGACCGGAAACCATCTTGATCCAAGCGGCATCTTCTATCTTCATCCGATGACGACCGGCTCCATCCTGAAGACCTCCACCGCGGACCCATCTTCTTCCGGCGACGTCCAACTGAAGAATGACGGTTCCTTTAAGGGACGTCATCCAAGATGGCGTCCCTCGAATTCCGATTGGCTGATAGGATTCTATCAGCCAATCGGAATTAAGGTAGGAATATTCTGATTGGCTGATGGAATCAGCCAATCAGAATCAAGTTCAATCCGATTGGCTGATCCAATCAACCAATCAGATTGAGCTCACATTCTATTGGCTGTTCCGATCAGCCAATAGAATGCGAGCTCAATCTGATTGGCTGATTGGATCAGCCAATCGGATTGAACTTGATTCTGATTGGCTGATTCCATCAGCCAATCAGAATATTCCTACCTTAATTCCGATTGGCTGATAGAATCCTATCAGCCAATCGGAATTCGAGGGACGCCATCTTGGATGACGTCCCTTAAAGGAACCGTCATTCTTCAGTTAGACGTCGCCGGAAGAAGATGGGTCCGCGGTGGAGGTCTTCAGGATGGAGCCGGTCGTCATCGGATGAAGATAGAAGATGCCGCTTGGATCAAGATGGTTGCCGGTCTGGATCGCCTCTTCTTCCAGGATAGGATGAAGACTTTGGACCCTCTTCTGGACTTCTTCAGTGGATGTCTAGCCCCCGCTTGGGTTGGATGAAGATATCGGAGCCAGGACGGATCGGTGATACCCGGTGAGGTGAAGACAAGGTAGGATGATCTTCAGGGGCTTAGTGTTAGGTTTATTTAAGGGGGGTTTGGGTTAGATTAGGGGTATGTGGGTGGTGGGTTGTAATGTTGGGGGGGGTATTGTATGTTTTTTTTTACAGGCAAAAGAGCTGAACTTCTTGGGGCATGCCCCGCAAAGGGCCCTGTTCAGGGCTGGTAAGGTAAAAGAGCTTTGAACTTTAGTAATTTAGAATAGGGTAGGGCATTTTTTATTTTGGGGGTCTTTGTTATTTTATTAGGGGGCTTAGAGTAGGTGTAATTAGTTTAAAATTGTTGTAATATTTTTCTTATGTTTGTAAATATTTTTTTATTTTTTGTAACTTAGTTCTTTTTTATTTTTTGTACTTTAGTTAGTTTATTTCATTGTAGTTATTTGTAGGAATTGTATTTAATTTATTTATTGATAGTGTAGTGTTAGTTTTAATTGTAGGTAATTGTAGGTATTTTATTTAATTAATTTAATGATAGTATAGTGTTAGGTTTAATTGTAACTTAGGTTAGGATTTATTTTACAGGTAATTTTTTAATTATTTTAACTAGGTAACTATTAAATAGTTCTTAACTATTTAATAGCTATTGTACATGGTTAAAATAATTACAAAGTTGCCTGTAAAATAAATATTAATCCTAAAATAGCTACAATGTAATTATAATTTATATTGTAGCTATATTAGGAATTATTTTACAGGTAAGTATTTATCTTTAAATAGGAATAATTTATTTAATAAGAGTTAATTAATTTCGTTAGATTAAAATTATATTTAACTTAGGGGGGTGTTAGTGTTAGGGTTAGACTTAGCTTTAGGGGTTAATACATTTATTAGAATAGCGGTGAGCTCCGGTCGGCAGATTAGGGGTTAATAATTGAAGTTAGGTGTCGGCGATGTTAGGGCCCTAGTGATTATAAAAAACGTGCAAAATGCTTGAAACAACTTTGTCATAAACTTAAACTTATAGATAGTTGGCGTATAGAGAATCCAGATGCTAGAATATTCTTGTGCGAATCCAAGGTTCATCGCACATTTTCAAGAATTGATATGTTTCTAATTTCAGAGTCTCTCTCTATTTTACCAATTATCCCAGAGATTGCTGATATAATTATTTCAGATCATGCTATTATATCTCTTGCCTTTTCTGCCTTAGCCAAACCAAGAGATAGGAATTAAAATTTTATATTTCCACGTTTTTTGCTAAATAATCCTAGTTTTAATGCCTGGCTAAAACAAAAGTGGAAGGACTTTGTTACTTTTAATATTTCCTGTATTAATAAGATAGAAGTATTTTGGGAAACATCAAAAGCGGTATTAAGAGGAGAAATTAAATCTTATATGAATGCTTGGAATAAGAAAAATAGAACAGTCAAAATACAAGCCGCAAACCATGTTAAAAATGCTTTCAAAAGATATTATAATGAAAAATCCCTAAATAACTGGAAACAATATTGTGATGCTAGAAATAATCGGGATGTGATGCTTTAAAAGAAGTCTTATAGGGAAGAACTTGAATTGAATCTAAAGTTTAAAGGATTTCAGGGTATATCAGCTAAGCATCTAGCTAACTTAACGAAAAATAGGACAAGTAAATACTATATTACAGCAATAAAGGCGGGTGGGGATAGATTCACCGATCTGGATAAGATCAGGAAGGTATTTCATAGCTTTTATCAAAAGTTATATAATCAAGCGGATATTAACCTTACAAATTTAGAGAGTTTTTTAGCCAAATTTTCACTACCTCAGATTTCTAAAGAAAGCCTATTAGAACTAAATGCTCCTATCTCAAGAGAAGAAATCACTAAAGCAATAGAAAAAGTACAATTAAATAAAGCAGCAGGGCCTGATTTTCTACCTGTGGAATTCTATAAAATATTATCACAAGAAATTAATTATACCCTTGAAAGACTTTATAATGAATATTTTTCCAGAAATAACACCATGTCTAATTCTTTCACTGCCGCAAATATAACTTTAATACCAAAGAAAGATAAAGACCCAGAGGACCCAGCATCCTATAGGCCAATCTCGGTTCTCAACGTAGATTACAAAATATTGACCTCAATCGTTGCAGCAAGACTGATGAAAGGATTAGAAGAAATCATAAACCCGGATCAAACGGGGTTTATGCATGGAAGGAGTTCCGCCAAAAATATTCGTAAAACTGTTATGTTCTTGGATTACATGTGGAATAGGGATAAAGCTAGTAAAAAGAGAAGTTATTCAGATCTTGCCCTTCTCACCGTGGATGCAGAAAAGGCTTTCGATTCCATCACCTGGCAGTATTTATTTCAAGCATTAGAGCAAGCAGGGTTCCAAGAGCAATTTGTATATTTTGTTCATAAAATTTATAGGAATCCAGTATCATATTTATTGATTAATGGCGCAGTTTCTCCTAAAATTATACTTGGAAGGGGAACAAGGCAAGGATGCCCCTTGTCCCCCCTGCTTTTTAATATTGCATTAGAGCCACTGGCCATCTGCTTAAGGGATAAGTTGAGTGGGATTTCGTTGGGATCAGAAAAACTGAAATTATTGTTATATGCAGATGATCTTTTATTATTTCTTGATAGAACGGCATATCATATACCGCTAATTTTACAAATCTTTGCTGACTTTAGTTCCTTTTCGGGATATAAAATTAATTTTGGAAAAAGTGAATTAATGTGGGTTGTAAAGTCAAGGATTAGCTGCCCTGTCCACCCATTTAAAACAGTAGACCAGTTTAAGTATCTGGGTATAATACTGCATAGGAATCCACAAAAATGGTATAATTTGAACTTTTGTCCACTATTACAGAAAATTAAGAACAACTTAGAAGTTTGGGCCTCCTTTCCATTGTCTATATCAGCCCGTGTGAACCTAATTAAATCAATTGTGTTTCCACAGCTTCTATATCCATTACAAAATCTACCCCTATTTTTTACTAATAGTGATCTGAGGAAACTTGAACAACTTCAGGCTAAATTTATTTGGGGAAATAAGAAAGTTCGTATATCACTGGGGAGATTGACACAACAAAAATATTTTGCCGGTTTAGCTCTCCCAAATATAAGATTATATAATATCTCCACCCTAGTTAAATTTGCACTGGATTGGATCACGGACTCTAATAATTTTGCTACTATTGACCTTGAAAATTATTGTGTAGCGCCCTTTTCATTAAAAGCGCTTTTACATGGGGTAATTAAGGACCTTCCCTCTAAAGTAGCAGTACTATTTTCAATTAAAAATGTAATAATAGCATGGCAGAAATGTTGTAAGATTATGGAGGTGAACCCTCATTTTTCAAAATTTTTACCTATAAGAGGTAACCCAGAATTCATGCCAGGTATTCAGTATAAAGTTTATAGACAATGGGAGGAGACTGGACTGGTTTGGGTGGCACAGATATTGGGTAATAATCAACAAATATGTTCATCAGAGCTTCTTTTTCAACAATTTAATTTGCCTAGAAATAATATGTTTGCGTACTTCCAGCTTCGTCATTTTGTAATAAATTGCTCCAGTATTAGGGATTATATCATAGCCTGGAAGGAGATTGAGGAGTGTATAGATAAGTTTAAAAGTGGCAATACGTCAATATCTCTGATTTATGAGGCAATGCTTGATAAACAGGGTATGTTATTTCTGGAAAAAATAATCAAAAGGTGGGAAGGTGTGTTCCCGACAGTAGACGTGGATATGATTAAGCAGAGTTTTTCTTTAATTAATAAACGCGTAATTGCTGTGGGCTGGAAAGAGTCGCATTTTAAACTTGTAAATAATTATTATTTCTCCCCATTAAGGATGGCACAATGTTATCCGGCACAAGCCTTTGCATGCTCGCGATGTCTATATCCAAATGCCAATGTGGCTCATATGTTATGGCAGTGCCCTAAAATAAGACAATTATGGTTAAAAATTCAGTATTGGGCTAAACAGTTTCTGGACTTAGACATCCAATTGACTCCGGAAATAGTCTTTTTTCTTAAAATTGAGACCCAGATAAAACCCATACTACTAACTCGGCTTATAATAATTATCCTTACAGTCAGATCTCTTATCTTTAAGAAATGGCGGCTGCCCAAGGCCCCATCATTTATTAGCTTTCTTAAAGCGATTCAGTCCCAGATTATATTTGAATCATTCTACACACAATACACTTCAGAAAAACGGATCGGTGAGTTTATTCTCACCTGGCTTCCAGTTATCAAATCCTATTCATTAGAAGTACAGAAAAATATTCTAGCGCCTTTTTTAAGTTTGCAGTGTTTCGCTGACTTAGTGCTACATGGAGAATTTCCCCCGTTGTGGGTATCAAACTTCAGGGAGGTTGAGTAGGGTAGAGAAGGGGATCTTCGATAGTGAGGGGGGGAGAGAGGTCGGTACAAGCTTCTTTTTTTCATTTTTTTTCTCTCAAAGTTCTCCCTTAGCGAAGGATAGATGAGACATATAAGTCTAGGGTCCATGTTGTTGTTTTTAGCTTGGTTAACTGAAGTTTAAGATGACCAATTCTTTAATATTTTTATTTCTATGTTTATTTTTATGGACCTTATTAACGGTATAGCTCAAGGTATTTGTGCATTTTTCTGTTGTTTTTGGTTAATTTTGTTTTGTAATTTTCATGTTTATTGTTATGATTTCTTTTATGTTATTAAGTGGAAAATGATGTAATAAAAAGAATATATAAAAAAAAAAAAAAAAAAAAGAAAGTTTGCTGCCTGATGCTGCAACTTTTGCTCCTGCTACTCCTGCTCCTACCCTCCCTGCTCTGTGGTGGTCATTATCAATCAATGCCAAATCCTTAGGGAATTACTGACCATTTTGTCCAAAGGGCTCTAGGTGTGTGCTTGCCCTCCTCCCTTGGAGGTTTATTTTTGAGGTTTATGTACTTTGATTCCTACCTAGCTCAATAACTCTGCTGCCTGCTTCTGCCACCACTCCTGCTACTGCCCTCCCGGCTCTTTGATGGTCATCATCCATCAATGCCAAATCATCACAGAACCTCTGGCTGGTGTGTCTAAGGAGCTCTAAGCATGTGTTTGTCCTCCTGGTGTATTTTTGAGGTTTATGTACTGTCAGGCCTAACCTACCTAGTTCAGTAAGTTTGCTGCCTGCTGCTGTGACCACTCCTGCTCCTGCCTTCCCTGCTCTGTGGTGGTCATCATCCATCAATTTCAAATACTCAGGGAACTGCTGGCCATTGTTTCTAAAGAGCTCTATGCATGTGTTTCTCCTCCTCAAGTTTACGTATGTACTGTGAGACATACCTATTTCAGTAACTCTGCTGTCTCCATTTCTCCTGTACTGGCCTTTAATTTAAATTGAGTCTCCAAACTAGCTAGTGTAACTAAAAACTTGTTATGGAGCAGGTCTGTGAGAAAGTGAGGAGTGTGGGTAGCTTGAAGGATTTAAAAAAAATAGAGATTTGAATGAAAAAATATTGTACAGAAAGGATGAAGTGGTGCTTTTAATTGACATTTGTTTGAAATTCTCTTTGTAAAACTTGTTTTAGTTCCTGTCTTTTTTTGTGTCCCAGTTAGCAATGACTATTTGGATATTTTGTGGCTAAAGGGAATGTTTTGAGGGCTTCCCATAAGCTTTAATGAGTTTCAAATGAAATTCTCTTCCAATTATTTGGCCGAAACGAACACCCAGATAAATTAAAATATGACCACCTTAATCGCTCAAAAATACTGAACCAAAAGTTTTGAACAAACCGAAATTTTCACCTGTGCACATGTCTAATCTAAACTGACTAAACGTTTTAGAATTTAATAACTTAAAACATGACGGAAAATAAGTACTGTATAACTATACCAAAGCAGGTCAGGGATCCAATCCAGGAACCTATTGGTCCACCCAAAAGGAGGCTTGGGACTTTGCATGAACTCTTTGGCCCATCTACCACAGTGGAGGGACACTCCTAGGTCATCACCTGTCAGACATTGCCTCTACACTTAGCCTGGCTTTCACTCTGACCCTTAGTGCCCAAGAACAAAGAGCTCCAGCCCAGTAGGACAACACGGCTGAACCAGTAGGACAAAGAGCAACAGACCACATGGAATTAATTTACAAGTTAACTTATAGGCTAGCTCAAATAAAACTACTAGGAACAAAATGCAAGTGATTGCTCATAGATGCCAGGGTGGGAGGGAATGAAAGCTGGAACCTCAGAAATCAGGAAGAGGGCTAGAAAATGAAAATAAGAAGCTTTTGACTGTTAAGTATAGCCCTCTCCTCACATCACAACACATTTTTGCAACCTTACACATGCACTTAACTCAAACCTTTATTAAGGGCTGTTAAGTACATTTCAGAGCTTTAAGGAGTCCTATACTGGACATATTATTTTTTTGGGGATTGTGTTGTTCCTTGGGGATGTGGATGTTGTTCTTTTGAGCAGGGTGGCTTGCAGATGTTGTATTTTGTATAAGGTGACTTTTTACTGGGTATTCTAAAGATGGATACCCTAGGTGCTTCACATGAAGTATAGGGGCCTATTTATCAAAGGTCTTGTGGACCTGATCCGACAGTGCGGATCAGGTCTGCAAGACCTTGCTGAATGCGGAGAGCAATACGCTCTCCATATTCAGCATTGCACCAGCAGCTCACAAGAGCCCCCAATGGGCCTCCAGCAGGGGGGTGTCAATCAACCCGATCGTACTCGATCGGGTTGATTTCCGGCGATTCCTGTCCGCCTTATCAGAGCAGGCGGACAGGGTTATGGAGCAGCGGTCTTTAGACTGCTGCTTCATAACTGGTGTTTCTGGCGAGTCTGAAGACTCGCCAGAAACACGGGCCCACAAGCTCTGTTCGGAGCTTGATAAATGGGCCCCATAGTGGGGACATCATGTGTAGTATGATACGTAGGTGCTAGTGGTATATGGATGGATAAGTCATGTCCTTGAATGGTAGGGAGACTTGCACCATAAGTTTGAATTAGGGGGCCAATATTATAAATATATTTTTTTTGTGATGATAATGATTATAAATGATGGAAGTTCATGAGTCTCCATGGCAGGTTGGGGGAACTCATTCTTTTAATGGAAAGTGTCCCCAGGTGATAACTTTTTGGGATAAAGAATCTCGTAATCAAGCCCATAATCCATTATTGGGTCACATAGGAACATTGGGGATTTTTTGGGTTCCTTGGCGATGGACCATTATGGATGATGGTGAACCCTTAGAGGACAATTTCTGTATTTTTACTTGATGAGGGCATAACTGGGAGTGCAGTTAGTGTAAGAAGTCAATTAAATAGAAGTTGTTATAGCGCATTGTAACTGATATCACGCAAAGGGTGGTCTGGGGGTGAAACGATTCTCAAATATTTATGGACCATTTATACGAATGTTATTATTTATTTATAGTTATTTTTTCTATTGGAGGAAATGAAGGTAAACTTAAACACTCACAAGGAGCCAAAATTATTTAGTGACACAAAAATATCTCTGTTTCAAAAAATTACAGCCTAAAAAAACAGTTCTATTGTAATTTTGCCCTTAGAGGGTTACATGAACTCTTACCATATACAGACAAATAAATAAATATGTATCCATACAGTATTACTTAAAAAACTGTTTTTACTTTAGATATGTATATTCTTCAAGGCACTCATATATGTACAAAGTTTACACAACGGTCAAGGCATTGCTATATTTTAGCATCATCAGGGGTTTATAGATAGTTTTTTCATGTCTTTTTATTCCTGCTGTGAACAAAAAACTGGCTTTGTACATGTAATATCAGAATATCCATTTGATATTATGTGTCTCACTGTTTCATATTCATTAAATATCCACAGGTCCTTTCATGTTTATTTTAATGATTCAGAGTAGAATAGCATATGTTTCATCTATGTTGGTTTCCTAATTCCATATATTCAGCTACAAAAAATAATAATAAATAAATAACAAAAACACAACAAAACTGAACATGAGAGAAAAAGTAGATTTTTTTTATGTTTTTTTTTTTTCCCTTGCATTATTTAGATTCTAATGGCATAATATTACCGCCTGTGATCCTGCATATTTAATACCCCAATTGCCTGGAACAAGATTGCAGCAGTGTATCTACACATACTGTGAAAGCTGTTTCTCATCAGCCTGAGGAAAGTGGGATATCAGCCTGCAGTGAAAATAGTATTTCTGCAGTTCCAGTCAAATGTCACTGTGCATTTTAGGTATATTGCTATTACTAAAAGCAACTGCTGATAGTGTCTGTGATGAAAAAGAAAATGTGACAGCTGCTCTTGTGAAGTTCCATTTGTAAAGGTTGCTCCAGCGCAATTATTCTATTTTTTCCCTATAATAGATATATATTCACATTACATTATTCTCTACTAACATATTTTGAAATAAGGTGAGATATAAAAAAATGTTAAATTGTAGAATATGCAAGATCTGTCCTGCAGTAAGGATTTAAAGATATGTGTGAATAAATAAAAAGTACAACATATTGCAAAAGCAAAGCACATCTGTTAGATTCTAGATACAAGTGTATCTGTAGCTTGAAATAGATCAAGTCAGTGTACAGATACTACTGTATTTTGTAAGGCTTCATATTTATAAACTATTGCGCTATTATTTTTCAAAGATAAATTATTGTGAAAGCAGCATGTAACATTTATCAATATGAAAATCTAACAATGCTCATTTCCATATCAAAGGTTTGCAAACTGCTGTTTGTATAAAGATATTTAAAGGTACTCAAAACAGACTTCTTTGCAACCTTTATTTCATGCATATTTTCTTCTTTTTGAGTTTTGTTCACTGTTATATATGACTGAGTTCAGTTCCATACTACTGCCTGAAAAAGGGTGTCTTTAAAGTCTGATATTGCATTGTTTTCATTATTTTCCTTACCAAAAATATTCCTTCTATGACTCAGTTTTCTATTTAAAGGGACAGTTTACTCAAACATTGTCTCTCCTTTAATTTGTTTCCAATGACCACTTTTACTGCTGGAGTGTATTCAATTGTTTACAAGTAGCTCCTTTACCCTTATATTGACATTTGAAATAGTTGATTTAGCCATTGGTATCCACACCTATTCTGAAAATGTGTGGCCTCAGGTCCAAGCTATAGATAAGCTTTGTAAGCACATCCAGCAGAAGAAATTACACTCCCAGTGGGGTATAGAAGAGATAGGGTAATAAAATATAAATGTTCCATTGTTCTCTCCAATTATTGGTGATTGGTTTATGGACAGATATAAGATAAAGAAGCATGTACAGGTATATATACACAATGTGATAAAGTAATGAGATCTGATTACATCTACAAGCTCAACCCATTTTATTAGGTTGTGGCTTCAAAACACAACATTAGATCTTTAATATACACAAATAAACATTAAAAGCTAATTTTCATACATGTTTTACTCTGCAGTTGGTAAAAAAAAAAGTAATTGTAAACACATTAAGGGAAAAACAATGTTACAGTCCCTTTAAGGTATAATAATGCCAGTCATAAATTGCAAGTTAAAATGCAATTTATTAACACTAGTGAACTAATAACGAAACACAGCAACATGCAGTTAACAATGCTAAAATAATTGTGATAAAGCAGTGATTCATCAATTTATGATGTCAGAATAATAAATTTTAAATCTCAGTTTTTACTAGAGATGAAAGCAAACGTATCACAGAATAACATACAGTACTAGCTGTCAGTTTTATCTTACCTGTACCACAGAAAGCATCTGCAATTACTTAATAAAAATATTAATAAAAAAATGTACAAATGTCTGTGTGAAGCACTTTGCAAAGCGGAATTAGAACTCAACCCTTGGTTTAGGGGATTATACTTTTCACACAGTGGCCTCTAGTTATCAAGCCGTCAACCTCAAATATGCTGGAATTCCGCAGCGTATTTGTGGCGAGGCTGATTCGCCTTAGTTATCAAGCCCTGCTGCCCGGCAAAAGTAGAATATAGTGACGTAAGCTTCGATCCGCCAGACTCAGTCCGACACAGATTGATTCTTACGTCACTCCAGATGTTCCGTACACAAGTTCGGCACAATCTGACTACTTTTGCTAGTTATCAAAAAACTAGCAGGTATGCTCGGCACTTTTCCGGCCCAGCGTACCATAGGAATCAATGGGAGTCTGACCATCGCGAAAGCTCATGTTCGCTGCTGCCCGACATCCCATTAATTCCTATGGGAGCTGTCTGCACCTAACACCCTAACATGTACCCCGAGTCTAAACACCCCTAATCGGCCCCCCCTTACACCGCCGCAACTAAATATATGTATTACCCCCTAAACCGCCGCTCCCGGAGCCTACCGCCACTCTAATAAACTGATTAACCCCTAAACCTACATTATACATATTAACCCCTAATCTGCCGCCCCCTACACTGCCGCAACTAAATAAAGTTATTCCCCCTAAACCGCCGCTCCCGGACCCCGCCGCAACTATAATAAATATGTTATCCCCCAAAACCGCCGCTCCCAGACCCCGCCGCCACCTACATAATACCTATTAACCCCTATCCTGTCCCCCTACACCGCCGCCACTATAATAAATTTATTAACCCCTAAACCTAAGTCTAACCCTAACCCTAACACCCCCCCTAACTTAAATATTAATTAAATACATCTAAATATTATAACTCTTATTAACTAAATTAATCCTATTTAAAACTAAATACTTACCTTTAAAATAAACCCTAATATAGCTACAATCTAAATAATAATTATATTGTAGCTATCTTAGGATTTATTTTTATTCTACAGGCAAATCTCAATTTATTTTGACTAGGTACAATAGCTATTAAATAGTTATTAACTATTTAATAGCTACCTAGTTAAAATAAAGACAAATTTACCTGTAAAATAAAAACTAACCTAAGTTACAATTACACCTAACACTACACTATCATTAAATAAATTATTCCTATTTAAAACTAAATACTTACCTGTAAAATAAACCCTAAGATAGCTACAATGTAATTAATAATTACATTGTAGCTATTTTAGGATTTATATTTATGTTACAGGTAACTTTGTATTTATTTTAGCTAGTTAGAATAGTTATTAAATAGTTATTAACTAACTTAATTTAATAACTACCTAGCTAAATGAAATATAAAATTACCTGTAAAATAAATCCTAACCTAAGTTACAATTAAACCTAACACTACACTATCATTAAATTAATTAAATAAATTAGCTACAAATAACTACAATTAAATACAATTAAATAAACTAACTAAAGTACAAAAAATAAAAAAAAATGTTACAAAAAATAAAAAAAAAATAAGTTACGAACATTTCAAAAATATTACAACAATTTTAAGCTACTTACACCTAATCTAATCCCCCTAATAAAATAACAAAGCCCCCCAAAATAAAAAAATGTCCTACCCTATTTTTAATTACAAAAGTTAACAGCTCTATTACCTTACCAGCCCTTAAAAGGGCCTTTTGCAGGGCATGCCCCAAAGAAATCAGCTCTTTTGCCTGTAAAATAAAAATACAACCCCCCCCCCAACATTACAACCCAACACCCACATAGCCCTACTCTAACCCAAACCTCGCTTAAATAAACCTAACACTACCCCCCTGAAGATCATCCTACTTTTAGTTGTCTTCAGCCAGCCGACCACCGATGGAACAGAAGAGGACATCCAAGGGGCGCTGAAGAAGTCTTCCATCCGATTGAAGTCATCATCCAAGGGGCGCTGAAGAAGTCTTCCATCTGATTGAAGTCATCATCCAGGCGGCGTCTTCAATCTTCATCCATCCGGAGCGGAGCGGAGCCATCTTCAGACGAGCCGACGCGGAGCCATCCTCTTCTACCGAGGGACTAACGATGAATGACGGTTCCTTTAAGTGATGTCATCCAAGATGGCGTCCCTCGAATTCTGATTGGCTGATAAGATTCTATCAGCCAATCGGAATTAAGGTAGGAAAAATCTGATTGGCTGATTTAATCAGCCAATCAGATTGAAGTTCAATCCGATTGACTGATCCAATCAGCCAATCAGATTGAGCTCGCATTTTATTGGCTGATCGGAACAGCCAATAGAATGCGAGCTCAATCTGATTGGCTGATTAAATCAGCCAATCAGATTTTTCCTACCTTAATTCCGATTGGCTGATAGAATCCTATCAGCCAATCGGACTTCGAGGGACGCTGTCTTGGATGACGTCACTTAAAGGAACCGTCATTCGTCGTTAGTCCGTCGGTAGAAGAGTATAGCTCCGCATCGGCTCGTCTGAAGATGGCTCCGCTCCGGATGGATGAAGATTGAAGACGCCGCCTGGATGATGACTTCAATCGGATGGAAGACTTCTTCAGCACCTCTTGCATGATGACTTCAATCGGATGGAAGACTTCTTCAGCGCCCCTTGGATGATGACTTCAATCGGATGGAAGACTTCTTCAGCGCCCCTTGGATGATGACTTCGGCCGCTGCGGATGTCCTCTTCTGTTCCATCGGTGGTCGGCTGGCTGAAGACGGCTAAAGGTAGGATGATCTTTAGAGGGGTAGTGTTAGGTTTATTTAAGGGGGGTTTGGGTTAGAGTAGGGGTATGTGGGTGGTGGGTTGTAATGTTGGGGGGGTTGTATTTTTATTTTACAGGTAAAAGAGCTGATTTCTTTGGGGCATGCCCCACAAAAGGCCCTTTTAAGGGCTGGTAAGGTTATAGAGCTGTTAACTTTTGTAATTTAGAATAGGGTAGGGCATTTTTTTATTTTGGGGGGCTTTGTTATTTTATTAGGGGGATTAGATTAGGTGTAAGTAGCTTAAAATTGTTGTAATATTTTTTAAATGTTTGTAACTTATTTTTTTTTATTTTTTGTAACATTTATTTTTATTTTTTGTACTTTATTTAGTTTATTTAATTGTATTTAATTGTAGTTATTTGTAGCTAATTTATTTAATTAATTTAATGATAGTGTAGTGTTGGGTTTAATTGTAACTTAGGTTAGGATTTATTTTACAGGTAATTTTGTATTTCTTTTAGCTAGGTAGTTATCAAATAGTTAATAACTATTTAATAACTATTCTAACTAGCTAAAATAAATACAAAGTTACCTGTAAAATAAATATAAATCCTAAAATAGCTACAATGTAATTATTAATTACATTGTAGCTATCTTAGGGTTTATTTTACAGGTAAGTATTTAGTTTTAAATAGGAATAATTTATTTAATGATAGTGTAGTGTTAGATGTAATTGTAACTTAGGTTAGTTTTCTCTTTATTTTAACTAGGTAGCTATTAAATAGTTAATAACTATTTAATAGCTATTGTACCTAGTTAAAATAAATTGAAATTTGCCTGTAAAATAAAAATAAATCCTAAGATAGCTACAATATAATTATTATTTATATTGTAGCTATATTAGGGTTTATTTTAAAGGTAAGTATTTAGTTTTAAATAGGATTAATTTAGTTAATAAGAGTTATAATATTTAGATGTATTCAATTAATATTTAAGTTAGGGGGGTGTTAGGGTTAGACTTAGGTTTAGGGGTTAATAATTTTATTATAGTGGCGGCGGTGTGGGGGGGCAGGATAGGGGTTAATAAATTTATTATAGGTTGCGGCGGTATAGGGGGGGGCAGGATAGAGGTGAATAAATTTATTATAGGTGGCGACGGTGTAGGGGGGCAGATTAAGGGTTAATAAATTTAATATAGGTGGCGGCGGGGTCCGGGAGCGGCGGTTTAGGGGTTAAACAATTTATTTAGTTGCGGCGGGGTCCGGGATCGGCAGGATAAGGGTTAATAAATTTATTATAGGTGGCAGCGGTATAGGGGGGGCAGGATAGTGGGTTACTAGGTATAATGTAGGTGGCGGTGGGCTCCAGGAGCGGCGGTTTAGGGGTTAATACATTTATTATAGTTGCGGCGGTTTAGGGGTTAATAACTTTATTTAGTTGCGGGGGGCTCCAGGGGCGCCGGTATAGGGGGTAGAACAGTGTAGTTTAGTGTGGGTGCTTAGTGACAGGATAGCAATAAAGCTGGGAAAAAGCCGAAGAGCAGGGAGATCGGATGAGTGATAACTATCACAGTCCGCTGCTCATCACCCCGTACTTGGTGCATGGCTTTTTGACAGCTTTATTGATAACTTTGGCGAGATTATTCAGGTCCGCGGCGGCGATGGTAGGCGAGCTTAGGCGGGCGTATTGGGGCCGGCGATGGCAGGTAAGTAGACATGTTGATAACTAGAGGCCAATGTGTGATGTCTTTACAGATGTACTAGAAAAATGACTGCACTATAAAACAATTAGAATAATTCACAATATGACGCTAAAAAATGGTGTAAACCTTCTATAACTTAGCTTTACCAGATATTGGTCTAGATTACAAGTGGAGCTCTATCCGTAGGGCAGGGTGTGATATCCATATCAGGAGTCCCAACTCTGCACTAAGAACGGATATTTTTTTTTAGCGCACCCTATACCTTTAATAGATAGCGCAGAGAGCAATATCATTGCTCATATTACAAGTGGTGAGTAATGTGTTCTGCTTGAGTGCAATACGTAAAATTACTGAAAATGCATGTGTACTAATGTATGTGCCTGAAGACCTAAAGTAAAGGGTAATCACTTGAATATATGCATAACAAAACAAATGGTTAATATAATAAAATAATAAAGTAATAATAAACTATGTCAGGAAACCTGCATCCAAAAATGAAGTGATTTAATATTTCATATTTGATTGTATTTCTCACTTGCTCTGGCGTGATTGTTACAAACAGAACTAATGTTATTAAAATCAGGTTTTTACAAGAGATTGCATAATCACAGATTTCAGAGTTAATTCTTGCAATCTGTTTCTTCAGCACCACTGCTAACCCATCTAAGTGCATATTTTATGTTATCTGGATAGTCAGTCTGTGCACTGTTTTACTTTTGCTACATGGGTGTTTGACCACTTTTACAAAGTTTCTTTTATTATTATTATTCTTTATTTATAAAGCGCCAACAAACTGGGAATTTTTCTTAAATTTAAGATAAATTAGCAACTGATATTTTAAATTAATAACAAATAAAGAACATTCTTATGTCACCTCAGATAGACTACTGATATTAGACCATTGTGTAATATATAACTAATTTCTAGAGTGTAGCCATATAGTTGAGTGGATATATAGGCCCCTATTTAAGAAAGTCTGGCGGACCTGATCCGACAGTGCGGATCAGGTCCGCCAGACCTCTCTGAATACGGCGAGCAATACGCTCGCCATATTCAGCATTGCACCAGCAGCTCACAAGAGCTGCTGGTGCAATGCTGCCCCCTGCAGACTCGCGGCCAATGGGCCGCCAGCAGGGGGGTGTCAATCAACCCGATCGCACTCAATCGGGTTGATTTCCGGCGATGTCTGTCCGCCTGCTCAGAGCAGGCGGACAGGTTATGGAGCAGCGGTCTTTGTGACCGCTGCTTCATAACTGCTGTTTCTGGCAAGCCTGCAGGCTCACCAGAAACACGGGGCATCAAGCTCCATTCGGAGCTTGATAGGCCCCATAGAGATTTAGAGTGGACTTGGCAAGACTACAGATATAGCAATATTAGGACATAAATGTAGCCACCTAAAGAATTGACCAAAGGAGACACTGATGTTTTAATAACTGGATGCATTTAACATTTGCTTGACCAAATCAACTTTCCTTCAAATCCGAGTGGAGTTTATATATGCTTGACCAGTGTTGCGCTATTGAGTGGAGTTCAAATGTATAGCTGCAGCACTTAAAAGTTAATAGTTTCAAGAGACTCACACAGTTTTCAAAGGTGATGTCCCAAGCTAGACTGCACAGCTTAAGATTATCAGCCTAGTAAGTTATGTCCGGAGCTGAGTGTGTATACCGTCCTTTTAACATGTCCCTTCAGAGTATCACATAATGAGTCGCCCAGCTACCGGCAAGCCATAATTGACTTATCCCACTCCAGTTCTCAGTGGGGATTTAATCTTATCCAACAGGAGCTGTCTGATGTTCTGGATAGCTGTGAGGGAGTGTAAGGTGGCGAGGGATCTGTTGTCATCAGGCTGGGAGCAAGCAGTGAAAAGGGCAACCATACATTGCAGTAGGCTGTCTTGTATCACAGTGGGTATAATCACCATCGGAGCTTTCTCCCGAGCTGAGTCACAACCCGCAGATCTCCCCCGCAGCTCATCAGACAATGAAGCAACCCCTTGTTGCTGTGGAGCACAATCTCCCTGCTCTGAGGGATTGGTTGTATCCCTCTTAGTTGGGGCACAGGTTGAGGGTGAGTGCTTCTCCTTTTCTCCGGGGACCTCAAAGTTGCTGGTGTAGATTACCTTGGGGTGGTAGGATCCCACATTCGAATGAGAGAGAGTGTCATAAGAGTGATAAATCTTTTCCTCTACAGCCGAAGGTTCGTAGGCAATATCCTCTTCCTACGGATCTCTTAGCACCATGTGAAGGGAAACATAGCCATTACTGTAAAGATGAGATAAAAACAAACACAGAGGCGCCACATGTGTAGGTCAATAAAACAAAAAAGATCCAATTAGCGACAGAATAAGGGTACTCACAAGCAGGGCGGCACTCTCTTGTGCCGGCAGAGGCAGGCTGGTATTTGCAGCAAACCAGCTGGCTGTGTGGCAAGTCTGTACCAAATGTGGTCAGCACTGAAGTTTGCTGGTTGTGATGCTTCTATCCAGTGTTCCCAGAGTGTTGTTTCTCCTCAGCTGGAGTTGCACTTGAGTATGGAGTGCAGATCTGGGGACCAATTGATTATGAGATGATGTATTGTGAGGGATATTGTGATATTGTGATATTTACCTGTTATTTGTGCTGCTCTGTGTGTCTCCGGCTATTGGGCTGAAGGAGATCCGCCGGTTTGTTTTGCCCCTGAACCGGAAGTTTACCGAAGTATACACACTCACGCAAAATTGAAGTTTAATGAACAGCACAGCGGATGGAGTAAAACACACGAGAGTGTTATCCCAAGTTGGTTTCCTGGCTGACCGAAGGAGCATAAGCTGTTACATCGTCTCATAATCAATTGGTCCCCAGATCTGCACTCCATACTCAAGTGCAACTCCAGCTGAGGAGAAACAACACTCTGGGAACACCGGATAGAGGCATCACAACCAGCAAACTTCAGCGCTGACCACATTCGGTACAGACCTGCCACACAGCCAGCTGGTTTGCTGCAAATACCAGCCTGCCTCTGCCGGCACAAGAGAGTGCCGCCCTGCTTGTGAGTACCCTTATTCTGTTGCTAATTGGATCTTTTTGGTTTTATTGACCTACACATGTGGCGCCTCTGTGTTTGTTTTTATCTCATCTTTACAGAAGTACATCATCACCTTGGGTGACCACAGAGAGCTGCCTATACAGTTTTGGGAAGTTGAAGACTCCCTTTGGACTATTCCTCCGGCTTTGTTTGGCTGGTTCTTATATATACTTTTTATTTTTCCCATTTTATGGTTATATTGTTTTATTGTTTTACTCATATTTGTCAATTGTGCATCATCTGCCCCATTTTTTATTTTCATTACACCATTGTATTTATTGTTATTTTAACCACATAAGTTGCATATATAGGGAACCACATTATATTATATATACCCTACGCCTGTTAGCGACTCCTATAGAAGCACTGTGATTTCTATATCACTGTTACTTCTTTATCTTCTAAACATAGCCATTAAGCATTTTCCTCTCCAGCTCTTGGAGTAAGACTTGCAGCTGCTGATGGAATTCCTCCATACTCTAAGGAGAAGGCAGAAAGGTATGCGCGTAGATAAATAGGTTGAGCTGTATGATTAAGACTGCATTACCCGGCAGACCGGGGGGTGTGGTGAAAACTGGAAGGTAGACCACAAGTTATAACTTCTCTCTGATTTAGGGATCTAGTGTGAGCAATTTACCAGAAAAGTGTTGCCATCTAGTTGGGTGAAGACCACTTAACATTTCTCCAAATTTAGGGATATGGATGGCAAGTAGATATAGTAGATTGTTAATGGGTAATTAGTCTTGAGCCAGGAGCATCTAAAATGTGCGACCAGTAGTCAGCCTGGTCTTGAGCACTGAATGCTGATGAAGGGGGTGGTGCAGGTGGCTAGAGGAGAGAGTTGAAAATGGAGAAGACTTTTTTCGGGTTTGAGGAGTGAGTGGATATAAGAGAAGAGAAGAAGGTTTGCTTAGCTAAGTGAAGTGCAGAGGTGTAAGAATAAAGAATTAACTTATAGTGCATGAAATCAGGCTCAGAGCAGGATTTCCTCAAGCACGTTCAGCAGTGCAGGAGCATTTTTGTAGGTGGCATGTTTGCTGAGAGTGGCTGGAGCTGACAACATGGTACTTTGTGAAGTTAGGTTGAAGCAAGGTCCGGTTCAGGATATCGTGGAAGTGTGGGGGAGGCATATTTGAATAAGGTTGGAAAGTTGGGGAGGATCCACAGTGTGCAGATTTCTACAGGTGCTAGGACAAGGGATGGAAGTAGGTTAAGCCTGTATATTAAGATTAAAGTTGAGCAGATGGTGGTCTGAGATGGGAAATGGGCGACAGGCAACATCAGAGAGAGAGAGCAGAGATAGGAGAATACCAGATCAATAGAGTGTCCATCGTGGTGGGTAGGGAATATAGTGGATTGTGAGAGGCAGAAGGGGTTAGTGAGTGAGAGAAGTTTAGATAGTTTGTCAATGGAGATGTTGAAGACCCCCAGAATTAGAGTAGGTGTATTTGTAGAGAGAAAATAAGGAAGCCAGTCAGCAAAGTTGTCAAGGAATTGTGAGGTTGATCCAGGGGGAAATATATAACTGCCCCTCTGAGAGAGAGGGGGGAGAACAGGCAAATGCAGTGGACTTCAAAGGAAGAAAAGGAGAGATATGGAAATGAAGATAGGTACTGATAGGAGCAGGAGGGGGAGAGTAAGATTCAAACACTGCCACCATGTCTCTCATCTGGCCTTGGTGTGTGGCTAAAGTGAAGACCACCGTGTGTGAGAGCAGCAATGGAAGCAGTGTCATAGGAAGATAGCCAGGTGTCAGTAATTGCTAAAAGGTTGAAAGCGTTGGAAACAAACAGGTCGTGAACAGTTGCAAATTTGTTACAGACAGAGCGAGCATTCCAGAGGGCACACGAAGAGATAGGATAAGCTATGTGTGTTAATAGAGATGAGATTGTTAGTATTACCTTACCTAGAGTTTTTGCAGTGGGAGACTGAGCGAGAGTGTAAAAGTGTGGTGATAGTTGAAGGGCCAGGGTTTTGGAGATACTTCACCAGCAGCAAGCAGTAGTAGCAGTGAGAGTGACAGAAGGTGAGAGTGAGACTTGTAGGAGCGTGTATGATTAGACCCAGGAGAGTTAGATGGGGAAGTGTTTGAAGTGTTTCTAAGGAGACAGAGTATTTCATGAGAGGACAGCATAGGGGAAGAGAGAAGGGATGGTGAGAAATGGATAGTGTAGGGGTTGTTGTTATTGTTGTAGGGACCTGCAGTGAGTTTTAGGAGAAGGGCAGACAGAAATAGCAGAAAAGACATTGAGGGATATTTAGCAAGCCGTCAACCGCAAATACACTGGAATTACATAGCGTAATTATGGCGAGCCTGATTCATCCCATTTATCAAAGCCTACAGACCGGCAAAAGTTGAAATTTGTGACGTAACATACGATCCGCTGGTCTCAATCCGACCCAGATCGATGCTTACGTCATTACAGATGTTCCGAATACAAAATCGGCACTATCTGACAACTTTTGCAAGTTATCAACTTTCCAACAGGTATGTTCGCCACTATTCCGGCCCAGCGTACCTGGATTTACAATCCACCACATTGGAGGCCGCGGATGCCATAGGAATCAATGGGAGTCGGAAAGCTTATGTTCGATGCTGCCAGAAATCCCATTGATTTCTATGGTAGAATAAAAGTTATGTTTACACCTAACACCCTAACATATTGTTCTGAGTCTAAACATCCCTAATCTGCCGCCCCGACATCGCCGCCACCTACATAATGTTATTAATCCCTATCTTGCCGCACACGGAGCCCGCCGCAGCTAAATAAATGTATTAACCCCTATCCTGCCGCTCCCGGACCCCGCCGTAACTAAATAAATGTATTAACCCCTATCCCGCCGCTCCCGGACCCCGCCACAACTAAATAAATGTATTAACCCCTATCCCTCTGCTCCCAGACCCCACCGCAACTAACAAAATGTATTAACCCCTATCCCTCTGCTCCCGGAGCCCACCGCAACTCTATTAAAGTAATCAACCCCTATCCCGCCGCTCCCGGACCCCGCCGCAACTAAATAAATGTATTAACCCCTATCCCGCCGGTCCCGGACCCCGCCACAACTAAATAAATGTATTAACCCCTATACCGCTGCTCCCGGACCCCACCGCAACTAACGAAATGTATTAACCCCTATCCCTCTGCTCCCGGAGCCCACCGCAAAGTAATCAACCCCTATCCCGCCGCTCCCGGACTCCTTTACATTAAACTATATTAAACTATTAATTAACCTACCCTAACTATTATACTAAAATTACATTAAACTACAAATTAAATTAACTATGTTATATATTTAAAACCTAACCCTACTCAAGTTATTTAAATCTACAATAAAGAATTTCTAAGTTACAAAAAAATAACCACTAAGTTACACAAAATAAAAAACACTAAGTTACATAAAATAAAAAATAAATTATCAAATATTTAAACTAATTACACCTAATCTAATAGCCCTATCAAAATAAAAAAGCCCCCCAAAATAAAAAACCCTAGTCTACAATAAACTATCAATGGCCCTTAAAAGGGCCTTTTGCGGGGCATTGCCCCAAAGAAATCAGCTCTTTTACCTGTAAAATAAAATACAAACACCCCCTCAACAGTAAAACCCACCACCCACACAACCAAACCCCCAAATAAAAACCTATCTAAAAAACCTAAGCTCCCCATTGCCCTGAAAAGGGCATTTGAATGGGCATTGCCCTTAAAAGGGCATTTAGCTCTTTTTCAGCCCAAAGTCACTAACCTAAAATTAAAACCTACCCAATAAACCCTTAAAAAAACCTAACACTCACCACCGAAGATCCACTTACAGTTTTCGAAGACCGGACATCTATCCTCATCCAAGCGGCAGAAGTCCTCAGCAAAGCCGGCAGAAGTCTTCATCCAAGTGGGCCGAAGTCTTCATCCAACCGAGCAGAAGTCTTCATCCAGACGGCATCTTCTATCTTCATCCATCTGGCGCGGAGCGGCTTCATCTTCAAGACATCCGGCGTGGAGCATCCTCTTCTTACGACATCTGTTCCAGAATGAAGTTTCCTTTAAATGACGTCATCCAAGATGGCGTCCCTTACATTCCGATTGGCTGATAGAATTCTATCAGCCAATAGGAATTAAGGTGGAAAAAATCCTATTGGCTGTTGCAATCAGCCAATAGGATTGAGCTTTCATCCTATTGGCTGATCCAATCAGCCAATAGGAATGAGCTTGCATTCTATTGGCTATTCCAATCAGCCAATATAACAAAGATGTAAAATTGGAAAATAACACCATAACTAAGATGTAAAAAATACAATAGATTATATAAGCACCATAAAATTCAAATAGATTATTCTTTACTTGAAAATTGTAATTCAAAAGTATAACCTTTAGTAGTTATATTTTGAATTACATAATAATTTGGAATTTCCAATAGAAAAAAATACAATACAATACAATCTACATAGGTAAAGATAGCACTACAGCATTATCAACTCATAACATTTTTTTTTAAATAAATAGTTCAAATAAAAAAAATCTAATTAAAATAAAATTTAAAAAATTATTAAAATAAGCATTTTAGAATACAGTCCCTAATTATACATATCAGAGTTCCCAAATCTAAAAGAAAATCTAGTATACAATAAAAATAAATTAGACCCTAGTCAGCATCACTGACTGCCAATGCCCAATTCCATGCCCAGATACAAGGCAGGACTAGCACAGTAAAACACAACCAACACTACATCACAACAATAACAACACTTCTATGATGAACATCAGTACTTCTCAACCACGGTCCTCAAGTTAACCTAGGCTAGTAGGCAATATCTTCAGAACGTCTTAACTGGATCACAGGTAAAATAATCAGTAACCATGGTAACTAAACTGGCTCTCACCATAGGTACTGATTATTTCACCAATGCTCTAGTTAAGACATCATGAAAATATGCCCTTTTTTTGCCTATAAAAAATAATAATAGACTGCATTTTACCTCTCTAAATATATATGAAATTGATTGAAGATAACAAATGCATCTTCTCACGGTGTGCAGTCCACCCTCCACAGTTGTGTAATGTGTCCACACAAAAATCCAAAAAAATGCTATAGGAGCAAATAGATAATAGTATGTAGAAAAAAATTGTATCCAAATAATCCAACACGAGTAGTATATAGAAAAAATTTGTATCCAAATATTCCAAAAAGAGTACACAACCAAAAAACCAGTACTTCCGTCTCCAAAACGAAACCTGTCACATAAAATGTTAAGAACTACAAATATTTATAACATTTACATATGGGAGGGAATAAGTTAATTTAAATATTTAAATTTGAATATTAAATAATGTGAATTTGAATATTACATTTCAAAATACAATTGTAGCTTAGAAATACTATTTTGAAATTAAAATCAAATTCGAATATTTCGAATATTTATAAGATAACAGCATTATTAAAACTAATTTGAATTTGAATAGTACATTACAAAAGAAAATACTATTTCGAAATTTAAATCGAATTTGAATATCACATTACAAATCAAATTTGATATATTGAAATCGAATTTGAATATTGCATTTCAAAATCGAATGTGATATTAATCGAATTCGAATATTACATTTCAAGATTAAATGTGATATATCCTATCGAATTCGAAAATTAAATTTCTATCTAGAATGTGATATAATTAATCGAATTTGAATGTTTTATTTCGAATTTGAATGTGAAATATAGATATCAAATTCGAATATAATATAATGCAAAGCCAAACATTTTATTATTAGAACAAATATTTTCGAATGTAATCGAAAAATTTGAAAACGAACATTCGAAAATAGAATGTTAGAATGTTAGGTAAACATTCGAAATTCGATTCGAACAAACGAATGTATAAAAAATAAATTAAAATTTGAATGTTTAGAAACATTCATCCATCCCTAGTTGTAACCTAGCGTTCCTTCTCTACTGAGGCCAACAAGGGAGTGTGCAACCAATTACTGTGTATTACTTCTGAATTCTGCACTTTCTTTTTTAACAGGAATTGTAAAGCCCACAATTAACAGAGTTAAACTACAGAAAAAGATTATTACATAATAAATAATGAAAGCATATTGCAATGTTTTTGTTAAATTGATTTTTAATTTTACTTTAATTATAAATTTGAATGTTCCTTATTTGTTATGTAAAATAAAAATAAAACTACACTGCCATATTGGTGGAACCATGCATTAGATATATATAGCACCTGTTTACCTTGTTTAACTAAACATGTTTCTGGCTATGCTTTAAAAGCTCTACTAATAGATTAAGTATGTTTTTTACTTCCTTGTATCCTTTAAAGGACCTTTAAATACAGCAGAATTGCATAATCAACAAGTGCAGAATAAAATGATAACGCATAGAGGTAGAACAGAAGAGGGCACCACAATAGTGCACAATCAGTGTTACTTGGTCTCAATACACGCAATACAAATTATACTTACAAAGTATAAAGCACTTGATAAGTGCCACAAATGCCTGCTGGACCTTTATTAGCTGTCCAGAAAGCTATCCTCTCGATGTTGTTGTGCAGTAACCCAATCGAAGCAGTGTTCTCATAGGGTCTGTAGAAGACACCCGTAGGGCAAATACTCCAGGTTCTCAAAGATGTCCTAAGTATTTACACCCCACTGTAAAGAGACTTTAGTCACAGGAATAAAAAAGGCAACACAATAGCACTTACTTTGAATTTTAAATGAATGACAGTTTTTTTCTGACACATTTCAAAATTTACTTAAATATTCTGGCCCTTTTATCATGTGACTGCCATCAGCCAATCACAGACTTATTTAGTTATTCTGAAGATGAATTGTTATTTATTTATTCATTGTGAGCTGTTGCACATGCTCAGTAGCAGCCGATGCCTAAAAAAGTGAGCATGTAAAAAGACATGAAAGTTTGATTTTGACTTTAGTGTCCCTTTCATTATACTGGTGTCTCAACAAAAGTATCAATTCCCATTACTTAGAAAAGCATACATTGACTGCAGTATTGTATAAATTACATTTAAAGTTTTAGAATTCAAGCAAAAAAAGAAAAAGAAAAAAACAGTATAATAAACTTGTGTAATGTATTTATAAACATACATACCATAAATGTTTGTTGAGGCTGAGCAACATTTTGATTTGCCAACATTATGCAAAGTACTAATGAATATACTTATCTCAGTGTTATGTTACATATCAGTTGAAACATATTTTCTTCTGGTCCATTTCATGTAAAGCCATTTGTTGTTGTTTCTCCTCTTTTGTTTTGTATGAATACAGCATTTTATTTCATCAAAATTCAATAATTATTTTCTTAAATATTGTGCCAGTGTTAGACACTGCAGATAAAATGGATTTGCAAATTTCTTTGCAAAAAAAACCAAAACAGTCTAACTTGAATGAAATTCAAAAATAGGAAGTCATGCTCCTACAAGGTATATTGAGAATAAATCCATTTGTAACAAGTAAAATGAGAAATGGGTAGAGGATTCTTAGTATGATGGATTAGCCATTTGTCCTGGAATGAGCAGACTTTAAATTTAATTCACCCTGGACAAGCTAAGTTTCTGAACAGGGACACTAAATAAATCTTCTCTTGACTTGTTCTTTGAGGAGCCTAAACTTTCATGTTCCATAGAGAGTAAAAATCAGACTTGGGATTTCACCACAGCAGGTCAGTGTTTCACACACACACACACAAAAAAACTGTGCAAGTTATCTTTTATTTTGAATGATCGATAACCTAACATTAACAAAACATATGATGCACTTTATGTGCAGTTACAACTTCTGCATAAACATTACAAAGGCAATAAATATCTAACAACAAACCCCATCAGAATTCCTGTGCGAAAAACATTGCTATGGTAATTTTTTTTTTTATACTTTGTCATTTCAATTTGTTAGAAGCCAATAAATAGAAATAATACTGTTGAATAATTGCCATTGAAAGCATTTAGGGTTACCACTGTTCTTAGAAAAAAATATGGGCTGTGCTTATTTATATAAATTTGCATTAAAAATTCTACAACATAACTCTGAAATTTAATCTTCTGGGATTTTTTTTTAAATGATAATTTATTTAATATCAGGTCCCAGCACATTTAAAAGTATCACCTTAAAGGGAGACTGAACACATTTTTTTTTCTTTTGTGATTCAGATAGAGCATGCAATTTTAAGCAACTTTCTAATTTACTCCTATTATAAATTTTTCTTCGTTCTCTTTGTATCTTTATTTGAAAAAGAAGACATCCAAGCGGGGTTTTTTTGGTTCAGAACTCTGGACAGTATTTTTTGAATTTATCCACCAATCAACAAGAACAACCCAGTTTGTTCACCAAAAATGGGCCGGCATCTAAACTTATATCCTTGCTTTTCAAATAAAGATACCAAGAGAATGAAGAAAATTTGACAATAGGAGTAAATTAGAAAGTTGCTCTATCATGCTCTATCTGAATCACAAAAGAAAAAATTTGGGTTCAGTGTCCCTTTAACAGGGTCTTTATTTTTATAGCTATTCATTATCTACATTGATATGAACTTAAAGGGACACAACACAAATTGGAAACTTAATTAGAAAGGAAAAGGGGTCTAATGGCACTGCTGTACTATGTTATAAACCCTTCAAAACCCCCTGTGTATACTGAAATAGATGATTTATTATAGGGGGTGTAGGTGTTGTGTGTATTATTCAAAGCTACACAAGTACAAGAGAGGAAAGAACCCTACTCTAGAAAAGAATACACATATTGCACTCTGGGTTTTCAGAATAACTTACAGCTGAATTAGCTTATGTAAAGTTAACAACTTACATAATAAATGAACTTTATTAAGTTATAAATGAAATAGGAAAATATATAAAAGCACACGTAGGAACCTTCAGTAGTAAAGTGGGTATACACTTGGGGGCCCATGTATTAAGCTCCGGATGGAGCTTGAGGGCCTGTGTTTCTGGCGATCCTGCAGGCTCGTCAGAAACTGCTCCATAACCCTGAATCGCCGAAAATCAACCCGATCGAGTACGATCGGGTTGATTGATACCCGCCGCAAATCTGCAGGGAGCGGCGTTGCACCAACAGCTCACAAAAACTGCAGATGCAATGCTGAATACGGAGAGCGTATTGCTCTCTGCATTCAGCGAGGTCTGGCAAACCTGATCCGCACTGTCGGATCAGGTCCATCAGACATTTGATAAATATCCCCCTTGGAGTGAAGTATATACTATGATTCACTGATAGGTTTGGAACGAACTCAGTTTTATTTCACATAAGTTATATAACTAATTATGTTGCCTATGGGTGGCTTATAGTAAGTAACTGATTGGAACCTAGTATCTAACTGTAACATAACTTATAGTTAGAGTGTCCTATATGATATGGTAAATTATCCTTCTCACGGATCTCAATATAGGTCATAGGGGTACCAAGGATACAACTTCTAGATTGTAAGTTCCCACGTTAATAGGGCCCTCAATTCCTCCTCTATGTGTTTGTAAATTGTGTCCTGTCTCTTACAAGTTTTATATCATTGTTTTATTTAAATTAATTGTATACATGGACAGCACGGCAGAATTTGTTGACGCTTCATAAATAAAGTATAATAATAATAAAATAATAACTTAAATGAGAGTTTGGTCATGTTTATAAGTAAAAGATCATATATCACATAGTGTTTTGGACTGTGCCTTTTGAAGCTAACAAGGCTAGTAGACAAATGTAACAATATTGCATGTATATACTATATCATATGTTGTTGGTGTATTGATATGCCTTTAATATAACAGAAAGGCTAGTGGAATAAACGTTACACTTTGGACTTATAAGGTCTAGTGTGGTTACCAGGGATAAATGGCTATAATACACTTTATAGTATTCACAATAAGTTGACACACAAGAGGCATAAAAGTATACACATTATCATGCTGTGAGATATAGGGCGCCATGTACTAAGGCGTCAATTTTTTCGCACAGACCGTATCGAAAAAACCCGCCGGCATTCGCACCATGCGGATGGCACTTCGTTACATGAATGTACTAAAAACCAAGCCGTAAAATTTTGCGTCTATTGTGTGTCGAAGACAATCGGATTATTGATAACTTTGAAGCTTCGTTCGGTGCGAAAGAGCAAAGTTAAGAAGCAGTCTGCGACCTGATTGGTTTAGTTCTTTACCCACGTGATGATCTAGGTGCCATAATCACCAGACAAGCGGCAACATCTGGCTGCTGACATGTATAAGAATGTGCATTTTCCCAGAAATCTTAGAATATTGTTTATTTACTTTTCGGTATTCACTTTGACAAGATGGCTTGCTCCGGAGATTCTGCTACTTCTAAGAAGACTCGCAACCCTAACTTCTCGCATCAACAGAATGTTGTACTTGTTGATCTAGTACTCGAATATTATGATTAACATTTCAAAGATGATAAAGACGATAATTTCAATGAGAATTAACTATGTTTTTTTAGTTAAATCTATCATAACAATGCATGACATAAACTACGTTTGACAATTATAATAATACTGTAACATAAAATCCCAAAAATATAATTACCTAACAGCCATCCTTCAGGCATCTCTCCCTCCTCAAACTTCCGATATAACCCAGACTGACGCAAGATATACGAATCATGGCAGGATCCAGTGAAGTTGGAACTGACACTGATTATTTTCATGTTATGGTCACACACCATCTGAACATTGAGGGAATGGTACTGTTTTCTGTTCCTGAAAACTTCCTCACGTTCTCGGGATGGTTTGACTGCAACATGGGTGCAATCGATGGCTCCAAGTACATTGGGCATTCCGGCCATTCTATAAAAATTAGACTTCACAGATTGCCACTCTTCTGAAGTCGCTGGAAGGCACACGTACCTTGGAAAGACGACCATCAAAGCATCAATAACTTTGGTTAGGTGCCTCGAAAAAGCAGACTAGCTGATGCCAATTATAACGCTAGACACAGCTTGGAATGAACCGGTGGCAAAAAAGTGTAAGGCTGCCAACAGTTTTAATAGTCCGGGTATGGCTTGTGAACGCGCTGTCATTGCTTCAAGGTATTCTGCTATTTCATTGTAAAGTTGCATAATAGCTTCTCTGTCCAAACGGAATCTCTGGATAATCTCTCGATCAGAAATGCTTTCCAAATCCATACGTGGAAGGAAAACTCTAGGGACTCTAATTCTTCTACTTCTCCTTCTTTGCACGTTGTCAACCGGTGCCTGTATAGCCCTTCTTCCTCATAATTGAATTAATCGGAAAAGAAACATGTGTAAAAGTGTCTCCATCTTCATTCACTGATCCAAAAACCAATAATGCTACAATAGTAGTCTAGTCCTTTCACTTAAGTACTTCTACCTGGCATCAGGTTGATACCCCCTATAGTTTTCTATTGTATTCGCTACCTAAATGGTCGCGAAGCAAATCACGCGAAGTTACAGTGAAAGTTGGAGTGGGCGGATTAGTTGTAACATTCATAATTTCTGATTACAGCGAATTTACGTGCGATCGAACATGTAGTAAGTGGAAAAAGGCTTCGGAACGATGAGTTGAGTAAAATTACGATCGCTGATGAAAATAGTGGTTTTTCGAGCAGATCGCAGATTGGTACATAAGAGAAGCAGATCGTGAGCGAATTTTGACGCGGAAATACAGACGGACGGTCACTTCGAAGCTTAGTACATGGCGCCCATAGTTGATAGGGCACCCTTTGAAAAAGCCGGTTCCCGGAGATACATGTCAGGGATGCTAGGGTACTGGTGAGGAGTCCTAGGAGCTCCCGTGTTTTTATTTAGCCTTAGGATATCCTTAATTACTGTAGTATACTTATTTGCTTTCATGCTGGAGTAGCTTTATTCCTAAATACTGCGGTTGTGCAGTGACTCAGTTAAATAGATAAGTATAATCACTCTGGGCTAACTTGTTTATCCTTATGGTAATCTGACTGACTGAAGCAAAAACTACTGTTACTTATGCTTCAAACGTACTATATCAGTATGGAGTCAAGTGACTAAGTTATACCGCAAGGGGTTATTCTATCAACTAAATCTCACAGCATGATAATGTGTATACTTTTACGCCTCTTGCGTGTCAACTAAGTGTGAATATTTTAAGGGGTATTATCACCATTTAACCCTGGTAACCACACTAGACCTTTTAAGTCCAAAGTGTAACGTTTATTCCACTAGCCTTTCTGTTTCATTAAAGGCATAGCATCAATACACCAAGCAACACATGATCTAGTATATACACGCAATATTGTTACGTTTGTCTACTAGCCTTGTTAGCTTCAAAAGGCACAGTCCAAAACACTATTTGATATACAATCCTTTACTTATAAACGTGACCAAACCCTCATTTAAGTTGTATCCTTGGTACCCCTATGACCTACAGTATCTCACAAAAGTGAGTACACCTCTCACATTTTTGTAAATATTTTATTATATATTTTCATGTGACAACGCTAAAGAAATGACGCTTTGCTATAATGTAAAGTAGTGAGTGTACAGCCTATATAACAGTGTAAATCTGCTGTCACCTCCATAAAAGTTAAGTTTTAATTGTATTTTATTTTCCCACAAGTTAGGATGTAAGCTGTTAACTTTACATAGCTGATGTAAAGTTAGCAGCTTACATCTGAACTTGTGGGAAAATAAAATACAATTAAAACTTAACTTTTATTAAGTTATAAATAAAATAGTAAAATATATAAAAGCACACATAGGAACCATAAGTAGTAAAGTTGGTATACACGTGGAGTGAAGTATATACTATGATCCACTGAGTGCTATATGTGTATTCTTTTCTAGAGTAGGATTCTTTCATCTCTTGTACTTGTACAAATTAGAAACTACATGATTATAAACTGTCATATATAAGAATAATTTTGCATTGAAAACTGCAGCTTTATTTTGTGAAATGAGTACGGTATATTGTTTTATGTTTATTCTTTTCAGTGATATCCCTGTTCCCCAGAACAAAGAATCCCTGCTAACTAATCACAAACTGATATTCAAATATAGCACAAACAATCGGCTAGTGTTGTGGTATGGCTTTTAACGCTGAAAAAATGTCCATTCCAGCATAATGGTCAGTAACGCAAATTACGAGCCTTGTGGCTATAGCTATACCGCAAGCATTGTAGCCTGTAACACAACGTCCATTCCGCACTCAAAGAATGATGTTTTTGTGTGTGATATCCATAGTGCCGGTATTACAGGCTGTGCGGTCTGGCTAAAATGCTTGCGTTACACCCTATACCGACACGATCCATACCACCATCTGAGAGCAGTAGTTATGGATTTTGCAAAACAAAAATGTTACACAAAAACCCATAACTAAACTGTTACAAAGTACACTAACACCCATTAACTACCTATTAACCCCTAAACCACTGCACATCTGCATCGCAAACACTATTTAATACTTATTAACCACCAATCTGCCGCCCACCCACATTGCGACTATTAAATAAACCTAATTACCCCTAATCTGCCACCCACCCACATCGCCAACTCTATTTAAATATATTAACCGCTAATCTGCCACTCCCTGACATCGACGCTTTTATAATAAAGTTATTAACCCCTAACCCTCCAGCCTCTCACATCGCCGCCACTATAATAAAGTTATTAACCCCTAAACCTCTGGCCTCCCACTTCGCCGCCACTATAATAAAGTTATTAACTCCAAAACCTCCGGCCTCCCACATCACCTACATTATAATAAAGTTATTAACCCCTAAACCTCTGGCCTCCCACATCGCAAAACACTAAATTAAAATATTAACCCTTAAACCTAACACCCCCTAACTTTAAATTAAAGTTAAAATATAATTATATTTAAATAAATAAAAACTTACATGTGAAATAAAAATAAACCTAGCATTAAACTATAAATTAACCTAACATAACTATTCTAATAAAATATAAAAATACTACCAATTATAAAATCTAAATTACAAATTTAAAAAAACCTAACACTACGAAAAAAAATAAAAACTCTAAAATTGCAAAAAATAATAAACACTAAATTACAAAAAATAAAAAATACTAAGCTTGCAAAAAATAATAAAAAAAATTAGCAAAAATAAAAACAATTACACAATATAATAGCCCTATAAAAATAAAAAAGCCCCCCAAATAAAAACACACCCTAGCCTACAATAAACTACCAGTAGCCCTTAAAAGGGCCTTTTAGAGCATTGCCATAAGTTAAACAGTTCTTTTACCTGTAAAAAAATACAAAGTCTCCCCAACAGTAAAACCCACCACCCATCCAACCCCCAAAATAAAAAAAACTAACTCTAAAAAAACCTAAGCTACCCATTGCCCCTAAAGGGGCATTTGTATGGGCATTGCCCTTAAAAGGGCATTCAGCTCTTTTTCACTGCCCTTAAAAGGGCATTCAGCTCTTTTACAAAATCCCAAAGCCCTAATCTAAAAATAAAACACCCAAAAAAAGAAAAAAAAACTAACACAAACCCCAGAATATATACTCATGGTTCCTGAAATCCGGACATCCATCTTCATCCAGGCGATGAAAAGTCTTCATCCAGGCGGTGACACCTTCATCCATCTCGGGGACGTCTTCTATCTTCATCCCGGCGGAGCGGAGCGGAGCCACCCTATAAGCTGATCCCATCCTGCACAGAGCGTCCTCTTCATATGGTCAGCACCATACACTGAAGCTTCAATGCAAGGTGGCCGTTTCAAAATGGCATACCTTGCATACCTATTGGCTGATTTGATTCTTCAAATTCAAATCAGCCAATAGGATGAGAGCTTCTGAAATCCTATTGGCTGTTCAAAACAGGCAATAGGATTAGAGCTACTGAAATCCTTTTGGCTGATCTTTTATTTTGGTTGGGTGGTGGGTTTTACTGTTGGGGGAATTTGTATTTTTTTTACAGGTAAAAGAGCTGTTTAACTTAGGTCAATGCTATGCAAAAGGCCCTTTTAAAGGGACAGTCTACACCAGAATTTGTATTGTTTTAAAAGATAGATAATCCCTTTATTGCCCATTCCCTAAATCTGCATAACCAACATAGGCCTCGCTTCCATTGAGTCATAATTCAGTTTGCGTGCACTCGCAAACCGATAAATATGCTGTCGGAAGCAATATCGTTTATCGACTGTTTCCAATGGCGCGTTATACCTCAATATCGGCAGCCGGACTTCGGCTGCCGAAAAGATCTTCGCGTCCCATAGAAAGTAATAGAAGCCGTTAATCGATAAATTATACCAGGTTTCCAATGAAAGCGCTAACCGTTAATACATTGTCGGATGCTGTCGATACATTGAGAAATATTACCCCCAGCTCAACTAGGTGTAAAAGAGGAAAATTGTGTTTTTTGAGACCTATTTTCTATTGAAATTATAAAACTTGCAAATAATGCAAGTGTTTTAATGTAGAAATAAATTGTTATAAGTAATATTTATTGTTGTCTCATGTATAGAAATAGTTGAACTTATATTCTAATAGAAATATCAGTATATATTTAAATATAATAATATATGCAAGAACATATCTACAGAATGCAAACTAGACCTATGCCTAGGGCAGCAATAAATATTACTTATATTTATGAAGTGTTAAATATAATTATATTATAAAATAGTATTTGATTATTAAAAATATGGATAAGTGTTTTTTTATTTTTCTTGAGAGGTGATCACCGGTAAGGAGCACGGACATTAAACATAAATTCTATAGTGTAAGGTTGGGTTACCTTAGCAACTAATTGATTTTCAAGAAATCCGTCATCAGATGGAAGCGTTAACACAACGTTAACTTACAGCTACACGAAAAGAGCGACTGCACGCTATCCGCAAAATATTTCAATGGAAACCTGGTACTAAAATGGAGCCGTAAATTACTTTTAGCTGTCGGCCGCTTCGGTAGCTTACGGCTCCATTTTTAACGACTCAATGGAAGCGAGGCCATAGTTAGATAAATACACTTTTTACCTCTGTGATTACCTTGTATTTAAGTCAATACAAACTGCCCCCTTATTTCAGTTCTTTTGTCAGACTTGCATTTTAGCCAATCAGGAGTTCCACTGGCATGAGCACAGTGTTAGCTATATGACACACATGAAATAACACCCTCTAGTGGTGAAAAACTGGCAAAATGCCCTGAGAGAAGAGGCGGCCTTCAAGTGCTTAGAAATTAGCATATGAACCTCCCAGGTTTAGCTTTCAACTAAGAATACCAAGAAAACAAAGCAAAATTGGGGATAAAGGTAAATTAGAAAGTTGTTTAAAATTACATGCCTTATCTGAATCATGAAAGTTTATTTTGGACTAAACTGTCCCTTTAAGGCCTATTGGTAGTTTATTGTAGGCTAGGGGGTGTGTCTGGGGGGGCTTTTTATTTTTATAGGACAATTAGATTAGGTGTAATTGTTTTTTTTATTTTTGATCATTTTGTTTATTATTTATTGTAAGATTAGTGTTTTTTATTTTTCGTAATTTAGCGTTTATTATTTTTTTGTAATTTTAGATTATTTTAATTTTTTCATGGTGTTAGGTTTTTTTAAAATTTGTCATTGTGATTTTTTAATTGGTAGTATTTTTATTTTATTAGAATAGTTAGGTTCATTTATAGTTTAATTTTAGGTTTATTTAAATTTTACAGGTAAGTTTTTATTTATTTACATATAGTTATATTTTAATTTTAATTTAAAGTTATGGTGGTGTTAGGTTTAGAGGTTAATAGTTTAATTAATAACTTTATTGTAGTGATGGCGATGTGGGAGGCCGAAGGTTTAGAGGTTAATAACTTTATTATAGTGGCGGAGATGTGGGAGGCCGGAGGTTTAGGGGTTAATAACTTTATTATAGTGGCGGCGATGTGGGAGGCCGGAGCTTTAGAGGTTAATAACTTTATTATAGTGGCGGAGATGTGGGAGGCCGGAGGTTTAGGGTTTAATAACTTTATTATAGTGGCAGCTATGTCGGGGAGCGGCAGATTAGGGATTTATAGCTTTTATTAGTTTCGGCGATGTTGGGGAGCGTCTGAATAGCGGTTAATAACTTTATTATAGTGTCGGCAAGGTCGGGGAGTGGCGGAATATGGGTTAATAACTTTATTATAGTGTTGGTGATGTCGGGAGCGGCAGATTAGGGATTAATAACTTTATTTAGGTGTCAGCGATGTCAGGGGCGGTGGATTAGGGGTGTTTAGACTTGGGGTTTATGTTAGGGTGTTAAGTTTAAACGTAACTTTTTTTTCCCCATAGACATCAATGGGATTTGCGTTACGGAGATTTTTCATTCCGCACTTCAGGTGTTGATGTCTATGGGGGAAAAGCGTGCACAAGCACATCAAATCAGCCCTTGGATTTTGTGCGGTGTGGAGCTTAACAACACCATATCGTACGCACAAGGAGGCTTTTCAGTAACTCGTATTGGCAGCACTATTGAGAATGAAATAATGCAACTTTTATGTCTTTAGTTTCGCACCCTGTTTAGCGCAAAACTCGTAATCTAGGTGATTGTTTGCAAATGTGCAGACTGGGTTAACACTGATTCAATTTGGTTACTATTGCAAAGAATGATTTGCCTATCATGATTGTTGATGCAAAATTGATAATCCATCTTTTAAAAGTGACACGATGGAAGCTTTCGAAGGGAGGGAAATAAAAAACAAAAGCTTGCATAAATTGCCTTAAAGTATTAACCCAAACCTCCCTTGCACAGCTATTACAAGTTCGGAAATAACTTATTTTGAGCACACGTTAAGCCGCGTAATGCAAACAGCCAAATAGCGTGAGGGTCACATATTCCCCATAAAAGTCAATTGAGAAGACAAATTTAAAAAAAAACACAAAAATCCTAATATGTTGCGCAAAACCCACAACGTATTCTCCTGGAAAAGTATACATGAAAATGCAAATATTTCATATTGCTAAAATGTTTTTGCAACAGAATATGTTCTATTTATTTATAAATACATTTTTCTCTATATATATATGTGATGATTTTTGTACCAATATATCTATTTATATTGAGATATGTATATGAATATATAAATATATACACATATAAGTCTAGATATCTCGAGCTCTATATGTGAATATCACTTTGAAAATACATCAGATATTTGAGAGATATTGTTTAATGTGCATAAGAATGTAATGTAAAATATTTTCATTATCTCCATTGTTAAACATAAACATATCTTTATACATATAAATCCATGTTTCTCTATGCATGTGTATGTATGTCAATGTAAAATCCCTGTGTCAGTTTTTTTTTCTAACACCCGAGATCTCCTATATTTGATCCCTTATAACTTTTGTGTATAATATTTTTTTTTAAATAATTTTTATTGACAGTGTTAGTGTTTTTTGCTATGTATTTTTGAAGTGTTTCGTGAAACTTTTATGTTGCGCAAAACTGTTAAATTCAGCTCTTCGAGCACGGAAAGGATTGTTGCATATAATGCAAATGCGTACACACAATCCCAATATTTCAAGACTTGTTATAGCTGCGCAATGGAAGTTGATTGCAAGAAGACCACATCGCATGCGGAAAACTCTTAACGCGTGACTTGTAATCTTGACCATTGTTTGGTGCTAGCTAGAGTAAATCAGACTATTTTGGACCATCATAATTACTGACTGTGCAAGATTAAAATAAATCAACTAAGTTAGTTTTTAATAATATATAAATATTTATAATTTATATATTTTCTTCTGCAGTAAGTTATGTTAAAAAAACATATTTTTATTTATTTATTTATTTATTTATTATTTTTATGCATATTTTAAACTCCACAAATCTCTGAAGTTACTTTACATACAGATCTCAATGGTGGTTGTTGTTTGATAAGTCAAGTCTGATTCTTTATGTGATACCATTATAATATGGACTATGGACATCCTAACAAAATAATGACTAAGCATCCAAATACACAGGAGTAGAGTTACTTGCTGTATCTTAAACCTGAACACTTTAATAGCAGTGTAACAGAGCTAATTTTCAGATGTTCTAAACTCACAAAGAGATTATATTTAACAACTATGAGTAACAACTCAGAAATTAACAAACATTCAGAAAAATATTTGTAACTCAGGAAACATACGGTAAGAGCTGCTCGGTGCTAACTTGCAAGTTATTGCCACCGCTCACCTCCCTATAGCGCTGCTATTACAGGTTATCATAAACCTGGTGTTAGCAGGCAATAAGTGAGCGTTGAGCAAAATTGAGCTCCATACCGCACTCCAATACCAACGCTGCTTTGAGCTGGTTTTACATGCTTGTGCATGATTTCCTCATAGACATCAATGGGGAGAGCTGGCTGAAAAAAGCCTAACACCTGCAATAAAGGAGCATAAAGCTCTGTAACCCTGCCCCATTGATTCCTAAGTGGAAACAAAAGTTCTGTTTACACCTAACACCCAAACATAAACCCCAAGTCTAAACACCCCTTAACTTCTGCCCCCGACATTGCCGACACCTACATTACACTTTTTAACTCCTAATCTGCCGCCCCCAACACCGCCCTCTCCTACCTACACTTATTATCCCTTAATCTGCCACCCTCAATGTCTCCGCCATTTACATTACAGTTATTAACCCATAATCTGCCGCCCCCAACCTCGCCGCCACTCTAACCCTAAGTCTAACCCTAACCTTAGCACCCACTAACTTTAATATAATTAAAATAAATCTAAATAAATATTACTATCATTAACTAAATAATTCCTATTTAAAATTACTTACCTATAAAATAAACCCTAAGCTAGCTACAATTTTACTAATAGTTACATTGTAGCTATCTTACGCCTAGATTACGAGTCTTGCGTTAGCCTTAAAAAGCAGCGTTGAGAGGTCCTAACGCTGCTTTTTAACGCCCGCTGGTATTACGAGTCTAGCAGGTACAGGTGTACCGCTCACTATTCTTCCGTGACTCGAGCATACCGCAAATCCCCTTACGTCAATTGCGTATCCTATCTTTTCTATGGTATTACGAGTCTTGGAGAAAGTGAGCGGTATACCCTCTCCTGTCAAGACTCCTACCACATTTAAAAGTCAGTAGTTAAGAGTTTTATGGGATAACACCGTAGCATAAAACTCTTAACTAAAGTGCTAAAAAGTACACTAACACCATAAACTACCTATTAACCCCTAAACTGAGCCCCCCCCCCACATCGCAAACACTTACATAAAAATTGTAACCCCTAATCTGCCGACCGGACATCTCCGCCACTTTAATAAATGTATTAACCCCTAAACCGCCGCACTCCTGTCTCGCAAACACTAGTTAAATATTATTAACCCCTAATCTGCCGTCCCTAACATCGCCGACACCTACCTACATTTATTAACTCCTAATCTGCCGCAACTATATTAAAGGTATTAACCCCTAAACCTAAGTCTAACCCTAACCCTAACACCCCCTAACTTAAATATAATTACAATATATCTAAATAAAATTCATATAATTAATTAAATTATTCCTATTTAAAACTTAATACTTACCTGTAAAATAAACCCTAAGCTAGCTACAATATAACTAATAGTTACATTGTATCTAGCTTAGGATTTATTTTTATTTTACAGGCAAGTTTTTATTTATTTTAACTAGGTAGAATAGTTATTAAATAGTTATTAACTATTTAATAGCTACCTAGCTAAAATATAGACAAATTTACCTGTAAAATAAAACCTAACCTAAGTTACAATTACACCTAACACTACACTATCATTAAATTAATTACCTAAACTACCTACAATTAATTGCAATTAAATTAAATAAACTAAAGTACGAAAAACAACAAACACTAATTTAGAGAAAATAAAAAATTAATTACAATTTTTTTAAACTAATTACACCTACTCTAATCCCCTAATAAAATAAAAAAGCCTCCCAAAATAATAAAATTCCCTACACTATACTAAATTACAAATAGCCCTTAAAAGGGTCTTTTGCGGGGCATTGCCCCAAAGTAATCAGCTCTTTTACCTGTAAAAAAAAATACAATACCCCCCCAACATTAAAACCCACAACCCACACACCCAACCCTACTCTAAAACGAACCCAATACCCCCTTAATAAAAGCTAACACTAACCCCTTGAAGATCACCCTACCTTGAGATGTTTTAACCCAACCGGGTCGAAGTCATCCACGAAGCCTGGCGAAGAGGTACTCCAGATGGGCAGAAGTCTTCATCCAAGCCGGCCAGAAGAAGTCCTCCATATGGGCAGAAGTCTTCATCCAAGCTGGCCAGAAGAGGTCCTCCAGACGGGCAGAAGTCTTCATCCAGATGTCATCTTTTATTTTCATCCATCCGGCGCGGAGCGGGTCCATCTTCAAGACATCCGACGCAGAGCATCCTTCCTGGCCGACAACTAACCAACGATTGCATCAGCCAATAGGATTTTTCCTACCTTAATTCTGATTGGCTGATAGAATCCTATCAGCCAATCGGAATTGAAGGGATGCCATCTTTGATGACGTAATTTAAAGGAACCTTCATTCTTCAGTTGGACTTCGTTTGAAGAGGATGCTCTGGGTCGGCTGGATTGAAGATGGACCTGCTCCGCTCCGGATGGATGAAGATAGAAGATGCCGTCTGGATGAAGACTGGCCATCTGGAGGTCCTCTTCTGCCCGGATCGGATGAAGACTTCTGCCCCTCTGGAGGACCACTTGTGCCCAGTTGGGTGAAGATGTCTCAAGGTAGGGTGATCTTCAAGGGGTTAGTGTTAGGTTTTATTAAGGAGGGATTGGGTGGGTTTTAGAGTAGGGTTGGTTGTGTGGGTGGAGGGTTTTAATGTTGGGGGGTATTGTATTTTTTTTACAGGTAAAAGAGCTGATTACTTAGGGGCAATGCCCCGCAAAAGGCCCTTTTAAGGGCTATTTGTAATTTAGTATAGGGTAGGGAATTTTATTATTTTGGGGGGCGTTTTATTTTATTAGGGGGATTAGATTAGGTGTAATTAGTTTAAAAAAATTGTAATTATTTTTTTATTTTCTGTAATTTAGTGTTTGTTGTTTTTTGTACGTTAGTTTATTTAAATTAATTGTAGGTAGTTTAGGTAATTAATTTAATGATAGTGTAGTGTTAGGTGTAATTGTAACTTAGGTTAGGATTTATTTTACAGGTACTTTTGTATTTATTTTAGTTAGGTAGTTATTAAATAGTTAATAACTATTTAATAACTATTGTACCTAGTTAAAATAAATAAAAACTTGCCTTTAAAATAAAAACAAACCCTAAGCTAGATACAATGTAACTATTAGTTATATTGTAGCTATTTTAGGGTTTATTTTATAGGTAAGTATTTAGTTTAATTTATTTAATTGTAGTAATTTTATTAAGAATATTTAAAATGATATTTAAATTAGGGGGGGATGTTAGGGTTAGGGTAAGACTTAGGTTTAGGGGTTAATAACTTTATTATAGTGGCGGCGACGTTGGCGGCGGCAGATTAGGGGTTAATAAATGTAATATAGTTGCGGCGTCATTGGGGGGGCAGAGTAGGGGTTAATAAATATAATGTAGAGTTCGGCGATGTTGGGGGCAGTATATTAGGGGTTTATAAGTATAATGTAGGTGGCGGCAGTGTCCAGAGCGGCAGATTAGGGGTTAATATTGTAATGTAGGTTTCGGCGATGTTGGGGGTGGCAGATTAGGGGTTAATAAGTGTAAGATTAGGGGTGTTTAGACTCGGGGTTCATGTTAGGGTTTTAGGTGCAGACATAAAATGTATTTCCCCATAGGAAACAATGGAACTGCGTTAGGAGCTGAACGCTGCTTTTTTCAGCTGGCTCAGCCCCATTGTTTCCTATGCCCCATTGTCAGCCCCATTGTTTCAGCCGGCTCAGCTTCATTGTTTCCTATGGGTAAATCGTGCACGAGCATGTTTTACCAGCTCACCGCTACCGTAAACAGCGCTGGTATTACAGTGAGATGTGGAGCTAAATTCTGCTCTACACTCACTTTTTTGTGGCTAACGCCGGGTTTAAAAAAAATGAAATACCAGCGTTGTTTTAAGTGAGCGGTGAGAAAAAAAGGCACGTTAACAACGCAAGCCTTACCGACAAAAACTCGCAATCTAGCCGTTAGATTTTAATTTTATTTCACAGCTAAGTTTGTATTTATTTTAACTAGGTATAATAGTTATTAACTATTTACTAATTATCTAGTTAAAATAAATAAAAATGTACCTGTAAAATAAAACCTAACCTGTCTTACACTAACACCTAACCTTACACTGCAATTAAATAAATTAAATTAATTAAATACAATTAACTAAATTACAAAAAACCCCCACTAAATTACACAAAATAAAAAAGAAATTATCAAATATTTAAACTAATTACACCTAATTTAATAGCCCTATCAAAATAAAAAAGCCCCCCAAAATAAAAAAACCATAGCCTACAATAAACTACCAATGGCCCTTGAATGGGCCTTTTGCGGGACATTGCCCCAAAGAAATCAGCTTTTTCCCCTGTAAAAAAAATACAAACAACCCCCCAACAGTAAAACCCACCACCCACACAACCAACCCCCCAAATAAAATCCTATCTAAAAAAAACTAAGCTCCCCATTGCCCTGAAAAGGGCATTTGGATGGGCATTGCCCTTAAAAGGGCATTTAGCTCTTTTTCTGCCCAAATCCTAATCTAAAAATAAAACCCACCCAATAAACTCTTAAAAAAAAAAAACTAACACTAACCCCCGAAGATCCACTTACAGTTTTTGAAGACCGGACATCCATCCTCAACGAACCGGCAGAAGTCTTCATCCAAGTGGGCAGAAGTCCTCAACGAAGCCAGGAGAAGTCTTCATCCAAGCGGGCCAAAGTCTTCATCCAAGCCGACAGAAGTCTTCATCCAGATGGCATCTTAATCCATCCGGTGCGGAGCGGCTCCATCTTCAAGACATCCGGAGCATCCTCTTTCCATGGCTAATGAAGAATGAAGGTTCCTTTAAGGTATGTCATCCAAGATGGCGTCCCTTGAATTCCGATTGGCTGATAGAATTCTATCAGCCAATCGGAATTAAAGGGGAAAAATATCCTATTGGCTGATGCAATCAGCCAATAGGATTGAGCTCACATTCTATTGGCTGATTAGAACAGCCAATAGAATGTGAGCTCAATCCTATTGGCTGATTGATTCAGCCAATAGGACTGAAGCCAATAGGATTGAAGCTCAATCCTATTGGCTGATTGCATGAGCCAATAGGATTTTTTCACCTTTAATTCCGATTGGCTGATAGAATTCTATCAGCCAACTGGAATTCAAGGGACGCCATCTTGGATGACGTCCCTTAAAGGAACTTTCATTCTTCGTTAGCCGTGGAAAGAAGAGAATGCTCTGCGTCGGATGTCTTGAAGATGGAGCCGATCCGCGCCGGATGGATGAAGATAGAAGATGCCGTCTGGATGAAGACTTCTGCATGCTTGGATGAAGACTTCGGCCCGTTTGGATGAAGACTTCTCCCGGCTTCATTGAGGACTTCTACCCGCTTGGATGAAGACTTCTGCCACTTTGTTGAGGATGGATGTCCGGTCTTCAAAAACTGTAAGTGGATCTTTAGGGGTTAGTGTTAGGTTTTTTTAAGGGTTTATTGGGTGGGTTTTATTTTTAGATTAGGGTTTGGGCAGAAAAAGAGCTAAATGCCCTTTTAAGGGCAATGCCCACCAAAATGCCCTTTTCAGGGCAATGGGGGGGCTTAGTTTTTTTTTTATAGGATTTTATTTGTGGGCTTTGGTTGTGTTGGTGGTGGGTTTTACTGTTGGGGGGTTGTTTGTATTTTTTTTAACAGGTAAAAGAGTTGATTTCTTTGGGGCAATGCCCCGCAAAAGCCCTTTTAAGGGCTATTGGCAGTTTAGTTTAGGCTAGGTTTTTTTTATTTTGGGGGGGCTTTTTTTCTATTTTTATAGGGCTATTAGATTAGGTGTAATTAGTTTAAATATTTGATCATTTCTTTTTTATTTTGTGTAATTTGGTGTTTTGTTTTTTGTAATTTAGTTAATTGTATTTAATTAATGTAATTTATTTAATTGTAGTGTAAGGTTAGGTGTTAGTGTAGCTCAGGTTAGGTTGTTTTTTTACAGGTAAATTTGTATTTATTTAACTAGATAGTAAATAATTAATAACTATTTACTAACTAGTCTACCTAGTTAAAATAAATACAAACTTGCCTGTGAAATAAAAATAAAACCTAAGCTAGATACAATATAACCATTAGTTATATTGTAGCTAGCTTAGGGTTTATTTTACAGGTAAGTGTTTAGTTTTTAATAGGAATTATTTAGTTAATGATAGCAATTTTTATTTAGATCTATTTTTATTATATTAAAGTTAGGGGTGTTAAGGTTAGACTTAGGGTTAGGTTTAGGGGTTAATAACTTTAGTATAGTGGCTGCGACGTTGGGGGCGGCAGATTAGGAATTAATAAAAGTAGGTAGGTAGCGACAAAATTGGGGGCGGCAGATTAGGGGTTAATAATATTTAACTAGTGTTTGCGATGCGGGAGTGCGGCGGTTTAGGGGTTAATATGTTTATTATAGTGGCGGCGATGTCCAGAGCGGCAGATTAGGGGTTAATCATTTTATTTTAGTGTTTGCGATGCAGGAGGTCCTCGGTTTAGGGGTTAATAGGTAGTTTATGGGTGTTAGTGTATTTTTTAGCACTTTACTTATGAGTTTTATGTTACGGCGTTGTAGCATAAAAACCATAACTGCTGACTTTCAGGTGGCGGTACAGATCTTGTTATAGGGTGTATTGCTCACTTTTTGGCCGGACAGGCAAACTCGTAATACCGGAGCTATGGAATTCCCATTGAAAAAGGACTTTTTAAAAGCTGCGGTAGTTACGTTGCGGCCAAAAAAGTGTGTGGTGCACCTATACCTGCAAAACTCGTAATACCAGCGGTAGTGAAAAAGAGCCTTAATGCTGCTTTTTCACTCATACCGCAAAACTCGTAATCTAGCCAATAGTTATTTGTTTGCTTGGCTTATATATATAAAGAAATTTTGGCATTAGAATACCCATAGCCACTTCTCTGCAAGTAGTTAACCCACCAAGGATGAAGATTTTTCCTATTTTTGTTCTTAAAGGGACAGTAGGCACCTTGAGATTGTTTAGCTATGTGTAATTAAACAACTTTGCAATATATTTTTGTTCTTCATTTTGGCCCTTTTCATGTAATTTAGTTCTAAAAATTGTGTTTTTTGTAATTCTCAGAAACGGAAATGCCTCCTGCTAATTTATCAAGACTAACCCTGCTACATTTCTTTCCCTAACTGGCTTTAACATGATAACAACTTTAGAACAATTCATTTTAGACTAACATTAATACCGTTGCTAGCCTTGTTGTCTGTATACTAAAGTACCGATTAGCTCATCCAAATAAGGCAAATAGTGTGTGGAGTTTGACTATTGAGTTTGACTATTGAAAAGCAATTACAGTGAAAAAGATGTATTAAAAGTGCACAATCATATTTTACCAAAAGCATAAAATTTTAATGTAATTCCGACAGGGAAAAACAAAACAAAATGCAAAGCGTAAATGTTGTTTTTTCATAAAATGGGCTGAACATGGGCGTTCGGTGGGCGTATATGAAAATGTCTGTATAATTCCAGTTTTTTTCTCTCCAACTAAAAGGTGGTGAGTTTTCTCAAAACACTACAAATACTTACAAATAGAAAAACACATCCAAATTAAAATATAGGCAATTGTAAGTTGCTATACTCAGAAAGTAGCATAATGTGATTTATATTGGCTGCAGGATTACATTTTTTAAGTGCGTCCCCTTCTCACTGCTAACTTTGCTCTAAGGAGCGAAGTGTCCCTATCCATCAACCTCCATTACTTAATAGGAGTCAACTTGCCACTCTCAGGGACTGCCTCTTTTTTATGATCATTCCACCAGGGCAGCCCCTGCGAGAGTCGACTGGAAAAACTATGTTTGAGCTGGCGAAATTTATATAATCTAGCCCAGAGTCAATTTTGTAATTTTGTTCTGTTTTAGTTTCACTATATTTATCAGCTCTTTTTATATATTTGTTTCAGTTTTCTTTTTAAGAACAGCTGAAGAAAAAAACCATCATATTAGATTCAATATTTTGTACTGATTTTAGGAATACCTCATATCTCTAGGTTTCCAAGTCATTTTCAACAAATATAGGCCTGATAATACAATTATTGAGTTAAAAGTTTGCAAAATTTGGTATGCTTAATAGCAGTCACCAAATCAAATCTGTACACAAAGTGAATAATTTTAGAAACTAGATATGCCAGGGTATTTACCTAAAGGAATATCTAGGCAAAGGGTTTTCAAGTGGTGGAAGCAATTGTGATCGTTTCCAGTCGCTTTCAGGGTATTGCAGGGATGCCTTGATATTGAGGCCTCCTGCAATACCCTTTGTTAGCCACTGATGCAGAGAGAGACGGGAGCATGCACGGGGGAGGTGGGAGCATGCGCAAGCGGGTGGGACCGGGACCACTACGCAAACTAGATTGAAATAAATGTTGGGAAATAAATGGAAGGAAATAAATGTTGGGAAAGGGATCTGGGAGGGGAAGGGGGTAGGGTATTGAGGGGGGGGGGGGCATCTACACTACAGAAACAGCTGCCAGTACCCGAGATGGCAGCAAATAGGTAGAGGGTTAGAGAGCTGTTTGGGGGTGGATCAGGGAGGTGGGGGGCTAAGGGTTGATCCAACACTGCAGAATATATATATATATATATATATATATATATATATATATATATATATATATATATAGCCTTTTATTTTAGTACTGGCAGACTTTCTGCAGTACCTAAGATGGTGGTGACAATTGTTAGGTGAGGGCAGGAAAAGAGCTGTTTGAGGGGGGTCAGGGAGGGATCAGGGGGTGGGATGTGCCAGATGGGAGGCTGATTTCTACACTAAAGCTAAAATTAACCCTACAAGCTACCTAATTAACACCTTAACTGCTGGGCATAATACAAGTGTGGTGCGCAGCGGCATTTTGCGGCCTTCTAATTACCAAAAAGCAATGCCAAAGCCATAAATATCTCCTACTTCTGAACAAAGGTGATCCCAGAGAAGCATAAATAATTTCAGTGAGAAACCTAAAGTTTGTGAAAAAGCTGGTGAAAAAGTTAACATTTTTTTTTTATTTGATCGCATTTGGCGGTGAAATGGTAGCATGAAATATACCAAGATTGGCTTAGATCAATACTTTGGGTTGTCTATTAAAAAAATATATATATATATACATGTGAAGGGTTATTCGGGGATTCCTGACAGATATCAGTGTTACAATGTAACTATTGCTAATTTTGAAAAAAAAAAAATGCTTTGGAAAAAGTACTGCTACTTATACTTATATAACTTACAAAAAAAGTAAAGAACATGTAAACATTGGCTATTTCTAAACTCAGGACAAAATTTAGAAACTATTTAGCATGGGTGTTTTTGGTGGTTGTAGATGTTGGGGGTCAAACACAAACCTCTTCAGGGCTATCACAAGCCTTAGATTTAGAAGCAGGTAAGGTTTGCCTTCCCTCTCGTAGCAACTACTGCCCGCTTAGCAGCTGATCCTTATGACGTTTGCTCAGTGCTCACCAACAGTTGCTTCATCTCTCCAAGGATTCTGGCAATTGTTTGGTGCATGTGGTGGAGCGGTAGTTTGTGACAAAACTACCTTGCTGTTGCTCAAGATCAGTGGCTGCATTATGTGAACTGAGAACCGGATAAACACTTTTACCTTGGAGAAGTGTTTTTGGCCATTTTTACCCTTTTGCAAGCACGCCTGAATATCCTGCATTTGATGTTTCAAATAACCGAAATGTATCAATTTCTCTGAATATTTCACTGCTAATACCTGCCCACACACCGGATTAACAACCTGCTTCCAAGAAACAGGATATTAAACAGACCCACCGCGCTGTAAAAGAACAGCTTAATTTAGCCAATTTGTTGCAATATATGACCAATGGGAGGAGGATTAACTTAAACCAATGTGCCCCAAAGAGAACAAGTTTTGAGCGCAAACTGTATAAAAACAAATTTATTACAAGTCAATAGCACAAAAAAAGGAATAATTCACAAATTCTAAAAAATACGCTGATCAGGCGTATTTAAACAGCAAATGCTAATACGTAAAGTGCAGTATGTACATTAAAACTAAAAGAAGAAAAGGAAAAAACTAAAAACACATAAAACAAAACAAAACAAAAATATAAATATATTAATTGTTGAATGAATAAAGGTGGTCCAGAAGGAATAGACAGGATATCCAAACGATTTCTTCCGATGTCAGAAGGGAGCTGGAATGAGAATGGAGTCCAAATCAAAAACAAGCAGAGAGCCACATTAAAGGTGTTCAATTTTACTTACACCAGAGTGGTTCTCTGCAGCAGTACTCGGATCCCTCTGAGCAGCAATACAGCCGTCTGTGCCCTAGTTAGTTTTCCTGGGGAGCCGGTCTCAGAATAGTCCTTGCAGTTCAAAGATAGAGCATTACCAAACAACGGAAGCCGATCAGCATCTGTTTGGATAATAGTCAGTGGGCGGAGCAACGTGTTTCAGCCCATTCTGAATATTATTGTCTATGGGACCAGTGGTTCTCCACATGAATTCCTTATACTTGCAAGTATGGAGGCTGCAAGTATAAGGAATTCATGTGGAGAACCATTGGTCCCATAGACAATAATATTCAGGTCTGTGGGTATAAAAGGCTGCTCTCTTCTTGTATCTGGAGCTTGACAAAGGCCCTGAACGGGCTGAAACGCGTTGCTCCGCCCACTGACTATTATCCAAACAGATGCTGATCGGCTTCCGTTGTTTGGTAACGCTCTATCTTTGAACTGCAAAAACTATTCTGAGCCCGGCTCCCCAGGGAAACCAACTAGGGCACAGACGGCTCTATCGCTGCTCAGAGGGATCCGAGTACTGCTGCAGAGAACCACTCCGGTGTAAGTAAAATTGAAGCAGTGCATTGATTAAACAAGCCAGTAGGTGGAGCTGTCTGCTTGTGTTGCAGCAAAGATATGCAAGCCAAGCAAGCTGAAATTAATCAGTTAAACCAGACCTGAGCTATTGAGCAGATTTCAAAGGATCTTCCTGTCTATAAATCAGTCCAGATTGGAATGCATAGAAAGAACTGTTTGCAGAAAAATGCAAGTAAAGTCTGTGTTGTGTGATTATTTTATTAGGTTTATAATGTTGTTTAGCAAATGTTTTTGTTCATTTAACTTAGTTTAATTTTATATTCTGTGTTGTGTGATTATTTTATTAGGTTTATAATGCTGTTTAGCATGTAAAGTCTTCATTTCAAAGCTTTAAAAATAATGTATTAGGTGTTACTTATGACAATTTTGAGAGGGGCCTCTAACCTAACTTCCTCACTTCCCATTGACTTACATTATAAACTGGGTTTCAATTTATAACAGTTTCGATTTACAACCATTCCTTCTGGAATCTAACCCCGGCGTAAACTGAGGGCTACCTGTATATATATCTATATATATCTATATATCTATATATCTATATATCTATATATCTATATATCTATATATATATATATATATATATATATATAGTCATGGGCAAAAATATTGGCACCCCTGCATTTCTGTCAGATAATGCACCACTTCATCCAGAAAATTGTTGCAATTACAAATGTTTAAGCATTCCCATGTTTATTTCTGTTGTTTGTATTGCTATGACACACAAAAAAGTGGAGAAAAAAAAAAACACAAATCTGACACATTCCACACAAAACCCAAAAATGGACTGGACAAAATTATTGGCACCTTCTCAAAACTGTAAGAAATAATTCAGATTATTATAACCTTGGTGACTAAATAATCTTGATTTTATTAAAGACAGGAGGCGAATATTTTGCATTATTCTTTACTGACACCAAAAGCAACAGCAAAGAAAAAACTGAAAGGAAGAAAAAATAATAACACAGCAACAGCGTATAACCAATCAGGATATAGCATAACAATAAAGAGTCCAGAACAATCTAAGTCCTTCCTCTTTTCTTTGGTGAAGAGCTAGAAGATTATAGAAGAACGAACATCAATAACATCCTGGGAAGAAAGGAATTCGAAGCTTTGAAGAAAATCATGGTCAAGCCTTGAGAGAAGCCAGGAAAAAACTCATCCATGGAATTAAACTGTAAAAGAAAATAAAATGACAATAATAATTGTTCTCTTAGATACAGATCTAAAGAATAAAATATAAAGAACATGCATAACATTTCAATATTCTTATCAGAAAAACTTTTTTTTTTTAGTCCTGTATTGGGAGAGGCAAGAAAAGGGTGGGAAAATATTCGCCTCCTGTCTTTAATAAAATCAAGATTATTTAGTCACCAAGGTTATAATAATCTGAATTTTATGTCAAGACAGGAGGCTTCATATTTTGCAATTTTAATGCAATAAAAGTAATGACTCAGAAGTGTGAAGAATGGGTTTAAAATAGAAACGAGAAAAGGTAGTTGAAGAAGACCAATCTTCAGCTTTAAGGATATCTTGAAGGTTACTGCCTGATAAGAGAGCTCTGGATGCAGCCGCACCCCGAACAGAATGAGCTCCTGCGGAGGACATGAGCCAACGGACCCATCTGGCCAGAGTGGGAGAAGAGACAGGGCGAAAGGGGGGAACAAAAGAAATTAGTAATTGACCCCCGGGAGAAGGGCGGGAGGAAGACGTTCTAAAAAGATAAGATTTCAAACAGAAAGCCACACAGAAATGAGGATCGTCAGGGAAATATGGGTAAAAGATGGAAGATGACATGGATTTTGCGCGTTTAGAGATGGAAAAGGTAACTCCCTCAGGGGAAAAGGAAATGCCTTCGATGTCCAGCGCATGGATGTCCGAAATCCTGCGGAAGGAAACCAGGCAGAGCAACATCGCCAATTTGGCCGACAACTGTTTAAGAGAAAGTTCTACATTGGGAGGCCAATTCCTAAGAAAGGATAGCATGATGGAAACATCCCAAAGGTGAGAGTATCGAGCAGAAGGGGGAACTTTCAATCGAATAGCTTTTAAAATCCTGCAAACCAAGGGATGCCTACCAACCGGATTGCCATAAACCGGAAAATGGCCCGTTGAAATTGCAGAGCGGACGACATTAATGGAGCGATAAAATTTCCCCTGGGAAAAAAGTTCCAAAAGAAAATTTACAATAAGAACTACAGGGGCTGAAAAGGGATCAACCTGCCTGTGAGAACACCAACAAGCCCATGACGCCCAGGCTAAAGCGTAACATTTCCTGGTGCCAGGGGCCCAAGATTCTCGAAGGAGAAGCTGAGCGTCTCTTGAAAGGCCTTCGGAAGACCAGGATCCCCTGAAATCTGCCAAGCTAGCAGGGGAAGGCGATTCTGGAGAACCAGGGGATGAGGTTCCCCTTGTGGGTCTGAAAGTATGTCGAACTGATTGGGCAGAAGGAGAGTAGGGAAGACTGCCATCTCCAGAAGAAGAGGGAACCAGGGTTGCATTGGCCAGAAGGGGCTAACTATTGTCAGGGAGCATCTGAGTCTCCTGACCATCCAAAGGGTTCTCGTGATGAGCGAGAAGGGGGGAAAAGCATAAGCTCCGAATTGAGGCCATTTCTGTAGAAAAGCATCCAAAGCCTCGCTCCCCGGATCTGGAAGCCAGCTGAAATACCGAGGCAATTGATGATTGATCCTGGAAGCAAAAAGGTCCACAGAAAAGGGACCGAGAATACTCTGAATTTGCAGACAAACGGGGCAAAGAAGTCACCAATCGCTGGAGTCTCTCCAAAAACGAGAAAACCAGTCCGCGACAATATTGGAAACTCCCAGAACATATTGAGCCCGGAGGGAAATGTTGCGGGAGGCACGGAATCTGAACAATTCTGAGGTAAGATCTGATAGCATCTTGGATTTCGTACCTCCTAAGCGATTGATGTATTGGACCGCAGATATGTTGTCCATACGAAGGAGGATGCAACAATTTGTAAATTGTTTGGAGAATGAGCGGATGGCAAAAGAGCCAGCCAAGAGCTCTAGACAATTGATGTGAAGCGACTGTTCCAGAGGAGACCAAGATCCCCCCGTCGCAGAGGTCTCGAAAGACGCTCCCCAACCCAGAAGACTGGCATCTGAGGAAAGCACAAAGTCCGGTGAGGATCCGAAGATAGCTTTGCCATTCCAGGATTCCATGTGACGGAGCCACCAGGACATCTCTGCATGGACCTCTTCGTTCAAACAAATCATCTGATGATATGAACAGCATTCCCTGAAAGATTGAATCTTCAGTCTCTGCATTGCTCGGTAATGCAGAGGGGCAGGAAAAATTTCCTGAATGGAGGAGGCGAGGAGTCCAATAATTCTGGAAAGCTGACGGATAGATATCATGGGGGACGCTAGCACATCTTGAATTTCTAATTTGATCTTGTCGATCTTCTCTTGAGGAAGAAGCAGTAGACCTGAGGTGGAGTCTATGAGAAAACCTAGAAACTCTACCTTCTGAGAGGGAATTAGAGCCGACTTCTCTGAGTTGATCACAAATCCCAGCCCTTGAAGAAGGGAGGAGATTGTGTGTAAGTGACAAAGGAGGGAAGACTGATCTACTGCCATAAGGAGAATGTCGTCCAGATAAATGATAAGGTGAATGCCTTTGCCTCTGAGGATTGCCACAACGGGCTTTAGAAGTTTTGGGAAACACCAAGGAGCTGAACTGAGGCTGAAAGGTAGGCAAGTAAACTGCCATATCCTTCCGTCCCAGAGAAACCTGAGGAATTTCCGATGGTCTGGGAATACAGGTACCGTAAGGTAGGCATCTGTCAAGTCTAGGCGGACGAACCAGTCCCAGAGATGGAGAAGGTCCCTGAGCATGTGGATACCCTCCATCTTGAAATGGCGGTATACCATGAAGAAATTTAAGTCCCGAAGGTTGATGACCGGACGAAAACCACCTGTCTTTTTCTTTACTAGAAAAAGGTTGCTTAGAAACCCGTCTTCTGGGTTTAAATCCTCCTCTATTGCGCCTTTCAGGCGGAGAGATTGAACTTCTGAACCAATAAGGTCTATATTGAATTTTGAGAGGTTCAGGGGTTTTGGGTGACCACTCTGGAATGGAGGGCATATGAATTCGAGCTTGAAGCCTCTCACTGTTTGAGCAATCCAAGGATCCTGAGAAATTAAATCCCACGAATGGGAAAAAAGGGACAGCCTGCCTGCAAAGGGAGATATGGGGAAAGAAGTCAGGTACAAAGGAGGAGTACTCACTCTGTGTATTGGAAGGGCCTGGAGGTAAGGTGGGCCTAGGAAGGGCTGGTCTGGTCCTGACAGCTCGAGATCTTGGTGGGAAGAGAGCTCTCTGAGGGTAGGCGGGATCTAAAGGAGAGCCAGACAGAAGGACTTAAAATCTGGGCCAAAGGACCCGAAGTGTCCAGGAGTTTATCCTGAACCCCTCTAAGAGCCTTGTCTAAGCCTTTTCTTGGGTCCCTTCCCTTTCTAGTTAGAAAGGTGGCGAGTTTAGCGTCAAATTCAGGAGTTACAGATTCCCTACAAGGGAGGGAAGGTCTACGACATTCTGCACGTAGCTTATTATGATCTTCACGATCGAGAAGCTTCCTGAGCGATCTCTGCAAAAAGTGAGAGAGATGAGGAGCTAATGCCAAGTCAGATGACCTGGGATGCTTAATGTGTTTGGGGCTAAAAATGGGGTTCCCAGCCGGGTCAACCATTTTGTCCTCTAGTTCAATATGGGCAGATCGAGAACGAGGAGCCCCCGCCTGAGGAGCTGGAATGGAATCAAGCTCTAGGTCAGACTGAGGATCCTCCTCCCAATCCAGCCCAGGAAAGGACTCCATATAGTCCTCCATGTCAAAATTCTCAGAGTCAGAGCTCTGAATCCCCCTTCGTGTACCCAAGGGGGAAAGGGTTCGTCTACCCCGTTTAACCTCTGGGGAGGAGGTTCTGGCACCCCTATGTGAAATGCCCGGGGAGGGGCTTTAGGTCTCGGAGCTTTGCCTTTATGTGGAGCCGAGCGAGAATAAGTCTTCCAATGACGCTTGCACAATATTGGAGAGTCTGAATCAGAGGAAGAGGATTCCTCAAAATGAAGGGGCATAGGTTGTTCTAAAACTTTTTCAGGAGGGGGAATATTATGTTTTAGGGCAGAAGCTATGGCCGAATTAATATAGGCTAAAAGTTCCTCTTTAGATTGAGAGGAAGAAGGGTCGGGGTCAATGACAGGATTGGCAGACTCCATTTCTTTAATTGATGCACTGAGTTTTGATCTAAATAAAAAGTAAAATATTGAAATAAAAATCATTTTAGTATAAGAAAAAATAAAATTTAATTTATGCTTAATAGGCAGGATTTGAACCCTGAACCTAAAAACTGTCAGTCTACAGTTTTAGTCCCCAAGGCTAAAGAGAAAGTTTAATAAAAGGAGACATTTAAAAGAAATATCTTTTTTTTTTTTTTTTTTTTAAATAAAATGGTACTGACAGAAAATTATTTTGTTATCCAGTAGCTTGTGCTAATAAGGAGAAGCTAGATTCGAACTCCCAACCTATTGTATGAGAGGCAGAGAGGCTAAGCATAGAGCCATTAGGGCTGAAGTAATAAGGGAAACATTTTCATCCCAATAACCCTTTAACTAGTAAAAAAATGCGGGGAAAAACGGTCAAAACGGATCCGTTCTACTTTGAGAGTTATATAAGAGGGGAGTTACATATATGAAACATAAAATATAAAATTATGACAGTGAAATTTAAATTTAATTGAGCCGCCACCCCCCCGAGCCGGAGCCGACACAGGCCGCGGCTCACACACCCGACCAGTTCAGCTTACTAGCCCCCGGCCAGATGTTGTCCGTGAGACTCCGTAGCGGCACCGGCCTATAAGAGGGAACTGAGAGACTGATCAGCGGTATTGCGCCACAGGGTCTGTGAGTGAAATAACGGAGCAGTCCGTCAGTAAGGCGGCTGCTCCGTAGATAGAGTGCAAGATATTTTTCTAACAGTCAGGCAGCCTGACAGACAGCCTCAGAACTTGTTAGGTAATGAACGGAGCAGCCACACTGCAGTGGCTGATTCGAAAGGGGCAAAATAAAATATACAAAGTTAAGCTATTATATATGAGTAAACTTGAAAGTAAAAAACTAACGTTAAAACGAATACCTAAAGTGGTAAAAATAAAGAAAACAGAAAGCAATAGTGTTTACCTAATACCAGTATTATGCTAAAAATTAAAGTTAAACTAATTAAAGGTGAAACAATTCTAAATATGAATTTAGACTAAGAATACAATAAAGAAAGAAATAGTACATGACCTGCTGTTCCTGGTGCAGCAAAGAAAAGAGGAAGGACTTCAACTTCCAGACAAATTCAAGCTGACCTTCAGGCACAGGGTAGAAATGTGTCAGCTCACACTATACATCGCCATCTGACTGAAAAGAGACGCTATGGTAGGAGACCCAGGAGGACCCCCACACAGAAACATAAAAAAAGCCAGATTGCAGTTTGCCAAAACCTACCTGAGGAATCCTAAATCCTTTTGGGAGAATGTTCTGTGGACTGATGAAACAAAATTACAGCTTTTTGGTAAAACCCATCATTCTACTGTTTTTTAGAAAAAAGAAATAAGGCTTTTAAAGAAAAAAAATACAGTCCCTACTGTCAAACATGGTGGAGGCTCACTGATGTTTTGGGGTTGTTTTGCTGCTTCAGGCACTGCATGTCTTGACTGTGTGCATGGCATTATAAAATCTAAAAACTACCAAAGAATTCTGTGGTGCAATGTTGGGCCCAGTGTTGGATCTCCTTCAGGGTTTATGGGTCTTACAGCAGGAAAATGACCCAAAGCACACGTCAAAAAGCACCCAGAAATGGTTTAAGACAAAGCACTAGAGAATAATGAACTGGCTAGCAATGAGTCCAGATTTCAATCCCATAGAGCACCTGTGGAGAGATCTCAAAACAGCGGTGGTAAAAAGGAACCCTTCCAATCTGAGACACCTGAAGCAGTTGGAGAAAGAAGAGTGGTCCAAAATTCCAAAAAAAACTCATTGATGGTTACAGGAAGCGATTGATTTCAGTTATTTTTTCAAAGGGGTGTGCTACCAAATATTAAATTGAGGGTGCCATTAATTTTGTCCATTCCATTTTTGGAGTTTTGCGTGCATTGTGTCAGATTTGGCTTTTTTTCTCCACTGTTATGTGTCATACTAATACAAACAAAATAAATAAATATGCGAATGCCTAAACATTTGTAATTGCATAAATGTTTTTGGCGAAGTGGTGCATTATCTGACAGCAATGCAGGGGTGCCAATATTTTTGGCCATGACTGTATGTATATATATATATATATATATATATATATATATATATATATATATATATATATATATATATATATATATATGTGTGTGTATATATATATATATATATATATATATATATATATAAGTTCCAAGATTCAGCACTCACTGTTCCTCATAGCCAACTGCGGGGTGCCATCTAGCAAAATTTAAAGTTATGGATCCAAAAGATGCACTCACCGTATTATGAAAATTTTTATTACAAATGAGTGAACGTTTTCAGGGAGTAACCCCAGTCCACAGACTCTTGTGAGAATAAAAAGTGAGTCACTTTTTATTCTCACAAGAGTCTGAGGACGGGGGTTACTCCCCGAAAATGTTCACTCATTTGTAATAAACATTTTTCACAATACGGCGGGTGCATATTTTGGATCCATAACTATATATATATATATATATATATATATATATATATATATATATATATAAATATATATATATATATATATATATATATATATATATATAAAAAAATATAATATATATCCAGGGATCAGATTTGCTGTTCCAGCACATCCCACAGATGCTCAATCAAATTGTGGAATTTGGAGGCAAAGGCAACACTTTTAGCTCTTTTTCATGTTCCTCAAACCATTCTTGAAATTTTTTTGCAGTGTGGCTGGGTGCATTATCTTGCTGAAATAGGCCACTGCATTCAGGTAACACCTTTGCCATGAAGGGATGTAGGTGGTCTGCAACAATCTATAGGTAGATGGTACATGTCAAAGTAAAATCTACATGAATGTCAGGACCAAAGGTTTTCCAGCAGAACGTTGTCCAGAGCATAACACGGCCTCAACAGGCCTGCCTTCTTCCCATAGTGTATCCTGCTGCCATCTCTTCACCAGTTTAATGATGCACAGACACCAGGTAATCCTCCTGATCTAAAAGAAAACGTGATTCATCAGATCAGGCAAACTTCTTCCATTGCTCCATGGTCCAGTTCTCAAGCTCACATCCCCATTGAAGGTGTTTTCTGAGATGGACAAGAGTTATCATGAGCACTCTGACTGTTCTGCGACTATGCAGTCCCAAACATAGCAAACTGTGATGCACTGTGTGTTCTGACACCTTTTAATCATGATCAGCAATTTCTGTGTGATCGGACCAGATGGGCTAGCCTTTGCTTCCCACATGCATCAATGGGCGCCTATGACCATGACACCGGTTCACTGGTTATCCTTCCGTGCAGCACTTTTGTTAAGTACTAACCACTGCATACTGGGAACACCACACAAAACTTGCCGTTTTGGAGATGTTCTGACCCCATCGTCTAGCCATCACAAAGTCACTCAGATATTTTCGCCTGCCCATTTTTCCTTCTTCCAACACATAAAATCCAAGAACTGATTGTTCACATGCTGCCTAATATAGCCAACCCCTTGACAGGTGCCATTGTGACGATACAATCAGTGTTATTCACTTTACCTGTCAGTGATTTTAATATAGTGGCTTATCAATGTATATACTGTACATATATAGAATATATTATATATTATATATATGTATAAGTGCAACTTTTTACTTTAAAATCCTAATACAAGCACCAATCTCAGAGCGTAACAAAAATTACTTCTAGCAGTTTTATTGCCCTAACATGAGCGCAAACTACCGCTCCACTCAAAATCTAGCCCAGAATGTGTTATCAGTCAATCATCATTAAACAAATATGTATTTCCTATAAAAAATTAGAATATCAGCAATGTAGAAAAATAATAAACAATCAACATAAAATGTATCATAAATTATCTAATTACATTATTATATATTTGGTATCAAAATTCCCTATTCATCCTCAAAATGTACAATTTTGTAAGCTGTTTTCTGCATAGAAAAGAAATACACCTATTACTGAGCCAATTCACTGACAATAAATTACGTTTACTCCATGTTATAGTATGATCTTAAACATAAATAATGTCAGTGAGTTTGCTGAGCATGACAGAACTGTCTAAAACAAATTAAATATAGTTATACTAGCAATCTAAGGCATTGGGACTTAAAAACTGTACTTTTATTTATTTACCTTGTTGCTGGACAAACAATGCACTTGTATTTTTCCCTTTTACAAGCTATATATTGTTTGTTGTTTGTTACAGCTGCTAAAATCAATTCTACAAAGTCAAATAAACAGTTGAAAAGTTTCCAGGGTGTGCTATCAGAAAAAAAGCCTGTCTTTTGTCTACTTAATCTACATTAATCCCAGTGAGAAAATAAATATGTTAAAAGGCATCAATAAATCCAATGACAGACTTCAGTAACATTTTAACATTTTAAATAATTTATTCAAAATATAGTTTAATATATATATATATATATATATATATATATATATATATATATATATATATATATATATATATATATATATATATATATATAAGTTTGGGATAGAAAACATTTATATTAAACTATATGTTGCACATTCCAATCCTCCCATTACTACCCTCATTACAAAGTGGAAAGTAATAATGCAGATTTATGTTCTGTTTGCAAAAAAAATTAATAGGCAAGAACTACAGTCATAGGGGTATATTTATTAAGGTGAAAGCAGACATTATATGATGTAGCGTATCATGTCCACCGCACATCGATTAACGCAGACAGCATACGCTTGTGAACTGCTGGTGCAATGCCACCCCCTGCAGATTCGCTAGCAGGGGGTGTCAATTAACCCGATCGAATCTTTAGAAACAAAGGGCATCAAGCTGCATACGGAGCTTAATAAATCGGCCCCATAATGTGAAAGTAGGCCAACATTAGGTCCATTACTAGAGAATCTTACTATCCTTCTAAACATACTGTGCTCCAGTTTCTCCCACCAGCAGCAGCAGTGTTTACTGAAGCATTTCTGGTTTTTTTTTTGAGGGTGTACTTAGTTCCACCTGCAAAAATAGTACAGGAACTCCGTTCCCATGCGTTCCTACTGAACTTGACCCATTCTGACAGTACAGCAGCTAGAAGCTGTTGATAACAGTGTATAAAGGAATCTAACAGTTACTACTGATAGTACAACAGCTTGTTGATAACAGCGTATAAAGGGATATAACAGTTAGTGCTGTAAGTACAGCAGCTTGTTGCTAGCAGGATATAGAGGGATATAACAGTTTGTACTGACAGTACAGCAGCTTCTTAATAACAGTGTATAATGGGATATAACATTTACTACGGACAGTACAGCAGTTTGTTGATAGCAGTATATAAAGGGATATAACAGTTAGTGCTGACAGTACAGCAGCTTGTTAATAACAGCAGATACGGGGATATAACAGTTACTACTAACAGTACAGCAGCTTATTGATAACAGCATATACAGGGATATAACAGTTCATACTGACAGTACAGCAGCTTGTTGATAGCAGCATATAAAGGGATATAACAGTTAGTGCTGACAGTACAGCAGCTTGTTAGTAACAGCATATATCATATGCAGAGATATAACAGTTACTACTCACAGTACAGCAGCTTGTTGATAGTAGCATATACATGGAGTTAACAGATAGTGCTGAGAGTGCAGTAGCATGTTAATAGCAGCATATACAGGGATATAACAGTATTGACAGTACAGGAGTTTGTTGATTGTAGGTACATATATACAAACACACAGATAAAAACATACAAATAAACAAACATACACACACATAAACACATATACAAATTATTATTATTATTATTATCATTTATTTGTATAGCGCCACCAAATTCCGTAGCGCTGGGTACAATGATAGGGGTATACAATGACAAAGATTTTTGATAAAATACAAAACATAACAAAAATAAACAAATCTAGTACAGGAGGAAGAGGGCCCTGCTCCAGAAAGTTTACAGTCTACAGGTTTAGGGTGCAGAGACATAAGGTTGGGGTAGCTTGTTACATCGGTTGTAGTTGCAGCAGTGAGTCAAGCAGTTCATATATTAGTTTGGTTCAGATGAGGGATGGATGAGAGATGGTACGCCTCTCTGAATAGGTGGATTTTCAAGGAGCGTCTGAAGCTATACAAGGTTGGAGCGGGGTAGAGACTTCCAGAGGACAGGAGCAGCACTTGCAAAGTCTTGGAGGTGGGAGTGGAAAATAGAGATAACAGGCGTGGAGAAACGTAGGTCAGAGGTTGATTAAAGAGGACGGGATAGGGAATATTTCACGATGAGAGAAAATATATTTGGGAGTTATAGCAGGAAGTAGAGAGACAAAAAAAGAGGCACTTGTATGTATCAATAGCAAACTAAAAGAGGGCACACAGAACCCCTAGATACAGGGTACTCACAGTTAGTCTAAGCACACATACAGTGATATCAGGAGCTGACTAGGTATTTGTAGCCACCCAGCTGCATAATGTTTGGCAAGAGTGTTGCCAAACATTAGTCAGCTGGGTGGCTACAAATACCTAGTCCCCTACTGATAGCACTGTATGCGTGTTCAGACCAAATGTGAGTACCCTGTATCTGGCCCAGCGGTCATCTCCGCTTGAATCCTGGGCATAGGCCAAGAGGAACATGCATGCTCTATGCCCCCTAGCACTGCGTTATCAAGTGACCTTGCAGAACTGGATGTCTCCTTGCAACCTGCTGCCTCATAGTCACACATTTGTCTGGTACACCCGGTTATGAGCCCTGCTTGTACTCCCATCACCCCCACTAATCAAGGCCCATCTGCCACTACTAAGTAGAGGCCGTAATTGTCCCATGCCTCATGTCCCTGGCTATGATGAATCGGCAAGCTCACTGACCCACGCTGATCTCTCACAGATCTGTGACCAGCCTGCACCAGAGGTACTCCCTTATCTGCCCGCAGGGTCCCTCGCTGCACCACGCTCCTTCAATGCTGCCCGCTCGCGTCCATCCCTCCATCGCAACGACCCTCCGAACTGGAAGTGACGTCATCCCTGGTGCCTCGACCGGTGACGGCACCTGTCACCAGACCAGTGTAGACCACGAGAAGGCCGCACCAGAAGGCCTGCAGGACGTTAGAGGCCCAGGTGAGGGTTCCCCAAGCCCTTCAGGGCGCTGCGCCACCGATGATCCTCCCGACAATGCTCCCACTACCGATACCAATGCCCGCAAGATGGCCGCAACCATCGAGATAACCCAGCCATCTCAACTAGGCCCAAATCTGGTAGGGGGAGGGTAGAGGAGGGCACAGCCATGCAAGAACTCCCCGCTGCCCGGTAGGCCGCATCCGCACCATGCCCTAGGCCAGCCTGTGCAGCTGGCAAAGTTACAACTTCCTTGGGGTCTACTGAGCCCCCCCTCCACCACTAGTACCCTGGGATCTAAAGGGACCCTGCCCACTGCTACCGGGGTCCCTCCCTCGGCTGCTCCCCTGGCCTGGACACCCTGTGAACCCCTAGGTGTGGGTGGGATAATCTCCTCCTCACTATCTATAACACTTATCTGCTCTCTTGCAGGCTGTCTTCTTCTGGCTGCGGTCTCCACTTCGTACTCCTCACAAAGCCTCTTCCGTGGAACAGATGACCTCGTTGATCGCTTCATGATGAAAATCAAGAAACAAGAAAAACAGGAGTCTTCAACCAGCGCAGCAAGAAAAAGAGAGACCTGCTACTTCCTGCTGCCTTCTTTTAAAGGTAAGTCCAGAACCTCCAAATACCCTGCAACATTGTTGCCAACACTGCAGCACACTCCCATTCCACTGAGCCTTAACTCTTAAGGCTGCTCCAAGCCCATACTGGGCTCTACACTAACCTTTCAGCAGCTATTTACATGAATCTTTATATTTCAGTAAAATCAAATATGTTTTGTTTCCCATAGCTCTGTCTGACAAATACCTTCTTTTACCCCTCACACCATGCCCCTTACCTGATGTTTCTATAAACATTGAGTAGCAGCTAGATCCCCTGCAGCTAATGGACTGATAAAGTCACAGAAGCCATGTGACTGCTTTTGACTATTTACTTTAGCCGGATAGAATCTAGCTTTTACCAGGTGAAAGATTTGATTTTGATTGTAACACAGGAGGCAGGGTTACAACTTACTGGAACCGCATGTTGTTAGTGTAAGGGGGCTGCAGTCATGCTGCCAGCACTATCTGCTGCTGCAACAGCGAGGGCAAGAGGAGTGGCAGAGTGAGGACAGTACAGTGGTCTGGCCATATCTGACAGTGACACTGAAGTGCTGCCCCCTATCAAGTGCCGTCTGGGTCCATTGCACCCACTTTGTCCCATCATTAGGGGACTGTGTTATTACTTGAAATATATATGTATATATGTATATACTTATATACATATATATATATAGTTTTGTGTTAATATAAAACACATAAATATATATGTATATATTCTTATACATATACTGTTTATTTTAAATATGTTGCCTACTGCTGTGCGACTTACCCCATTCACTAGCCTAGGTTCTGAGCCATGTCATTCAGCATCAGAATGAGGCTCCCTTTGGTGTCTATGGAAGAGCACTCTTGTGATCACAAAGCTTCCATTCAATGCGCTGGTACTACAAGTGGAGCGTAAATATTGTGCTAGCAAAATCGTAATATGACCCTAAATACATTTTATAAGAACAGTATTGAGGTTATTCCCCATCTCCCTCTAGTTTTGAATAATACTATGTTGAAATCTATCTTTCACTACATTCCAGTGCTGATGTATTTGCACATGTGCAGTAACTCTCTTTCAGATACCTGCAGTATACACCAGGTTACAATTGATTAATATATCACAGACAAAAGAGCAGTCCCATTATGCAATACTGTCCAATTAAACCATGTTGTAACTCAACATCTTGATGTATATGAGAATCCAAAATCACACTGACGTTTTCACAGAGTGTACTTCTAAGTCACATTGTGCTTGAAAACCGGGTACCTGTCAAGCAAAATCTCTCTTACACACAAGAAGTGGATTTTTCTTAAACAATGTTCTTAATAGAATTCCTCTTATCTTACTGAGGTAAATCAATAGGGTATCCCAAAAGCCTGCACCTACATTTTTAATTAACTTGGCCAAATACATAGGAAGGTAGTGTTCGCGTGTCTGTGGAGAATTACATAGCAGCAAACACTGATCCCATCTAGTGGTCCCACTAATGTATAACATTATTAAAAAGTATTTTTTGCAAAACATCTGCTATATAGTTCTCCAAAAATGTGCATGCTGGTGAGCTTACCTACTTGATTTTCAACAAAGGATACCAAGAGAATGAATACATTTCCCAAAAGAAGTATATTGGAAACTTTTTTTTTAAATGATATGCTCTATATGAATCATGATATACTGATAAAAAGCACTTGAATTATCCGTGTCTATCTGTGATGCCTGTGACACTCTTCAGGACCTGAGTCATGCTGTAATAGCTGTGCCACATTTTGGGCTTGAATACAAGTGAGGTGTAAATAGTTTTGCCCAAGTGATATCATCTTTTTGCAAGCATTTTTAATTGCGCTATTACAAGTTGAGTGAAAATGCTATCTTGCTAGTTTAATCTTGATTTAGGCGAGAATCATTACCGCGATCTCAGAGCTGTGGTTAACTGTTTTCTAAAATTAAAAAGTTGCATAAAACACTTCAAAAATACATTACAATGTACAGTTACACTCATAACACTGTCTAATAAAAATTATTCACAAAAAATATTGCATTAAAAAGTTATAAAGGCTCAGAGATATGAGATCTCGGGTCTTAGAATAAAAAAAGCAGGCAAAGGGCTTTCACGTTGAGATACATAAATATACTTGTCTAAAGATGTATAGGTATGTAAATATATATGTCTATATATGTATACAAGATATATACAAACAGTCCTCCCTGCCTACCCGGAGCATAGTCAACGGTCTCTCTGTGTCCCTCGGCATGCAGCGTGTAGCGCAATGGAGAGTGGGCGTGAGCAATGTCCCATGTATCCAATGCCTGTGCAGCCACAAGACCTGTCTGCAAGGCACGTAAAATATTGTACAGATCAAAAAAATAGTAGTGCACAAGCAGCAGAGGACAAGTAAAACATACAGTTTAATAGAAAATAAGTAAAAGCATCAGGATTCAGTACAACCATAAAAATCCATGACAGGTGAGCGAACAGGAGCACACCGCCGACGCGTAACGTGCTGTAATTAGCAGTGATCAAGTGCATTCTAGCACATTACGCGTCTGCGGTGTGCTCCTGTTCGCTCACCTGTCATGGATTTTTATGGTTGTACTGAACCCTGATGCTTTTACTTATTTTCTATTAAACAGGACGTTTTACTTGTCCTCTGATGCTTGTGCGCTATTATTTTTTGGATCTGTATATATGTATTATGTATACATATGTATTAATGTATTATTATGCATATATATACACATATAAATACATTAATATATATGTATACACATATACATATTTTTCATGTCGGGTATGCGCATATTACAGAATGCGATCGGGTATGCGCATATTACAAAAAAACATGCTAAAGAACATTGGAATACAAAATATTCATATTTTCATGTTGGCTAGCACTATTTTGAATATGTCATGGTGTTTGACTTCTATGGGGGAATGTGAAAATGCGATTGCGATTTCTGAATTTCAACTTTAAGCGTGATTTGTGTTTACCGCTAGCGCAAAATAAGGATTTTTTTAACTTGTAATATGAGCGCAGCCCAACTATCGCAAAAAGCTTAACTCTAGCGGAGTTTTTGCGATCTCGAAAAAAAAATACTGCACCACTTGTAATCTAGCCCTTCATTAATTACCACTTTAACACGCATTAAGATATGTGTGCCATTTTCTTATACTCCCACCCCATGCTGTATGGATATATGGGAAGATGTTTATTGTAAACTCTAAGAACTAATAGCAAAATCTCTTGTTCTGAAATTAAAAGATTCCCATCAAATAGAAATAAAATATGAATGCTACAACTCTCACATTCCCTTTGACTAATGTTAATTGCTGAAAACTCAACACCCTATTTAACTGAAATTATAAAATATGTTAAAGGGACAGTCTAATCAAAATTAAACATTCATGATTCCAATAGGGCATGCAATTTTAAAGAATTTTCCAGTTTACTTTTAACATCAAATTTGCTTTTCCAAATGTTTATTGCTGAATACTTAACACGCTATTTAATTGAAATGATAAAATGCGTTAAAAGGACAGTCTAGTCAAAATTAAACATTCATGATTCCAATAGGGCATGACATTTTAAAGAATTTTCCAGATTACTTTCATCATCAAATTTGCTTTTGCTCTCTTGGTATTCTTTGTGGAAAGCTAAACCTAGGTAGGCTCATATACAAATTTCTAAGCCGTTGAAGGTCACCTCTAATATCAGTGCATTTTTAAATTTTTTGACAGTTTTGAAAACTGCTAGTTCATGTGTGTCATATAGATAACATTGTGCTTACTCCCGTGGAGGTATTTAAGAGTCAGCACTAATTGGCGTAAATGCATAGAACATATTCTGCTATGTGCAGAACTTTGAAATTTGAAGTATTTACAGTAAATGCACCCTATAACACTTTATTAAATATGAATACTGTATAAATATGTTTTTACATGTTTTCATCTACTTAACTGCAAAGGGCTCCAATGCACTTATATGTATGTCTGTAATACAGTATGTGTACATATATATTTATGTGTATATATGTCTGTAAATCGCTATATACACATGCAGATATATGAATACATATGTACAGACACACACACACACATATATATATATATATATATATATATATATATATATATATACAGTATATATAAACATACATATACATCTCCAGGCATGTATTTGTATGTATCTGAATGTTAAAGCATTTTTGCCTGCTTTTATGAGAACTCTTTATCTAGAATATCTTTGAGCCTTTATAACTTTTTTTACAATATTTTTTTATATAACATTTATTAGATGGTGTTATTATGAGTGTAAGTGTACTTTGTAAAGTATTTTTTTTTTTTTTTTTGGTGAAACAGTTAACCAGAACCTCTGGGGTCACGCTAACCCAACACACATTTACTTCAATTACGCTCCAGCAATTGCGTTTACTTTCAACTTGTAATACGAGCGGAAAATCCAACGCGTGCAAACAGCCATGATAAACCCCTTATCCCTTGCACTGTTGAGGCGCCAATCGTAATCTGGAATTTTATTGGACTACCCTACAGGTAAATTAATTGTGCCTGTGCAAAAGTTATGCTAACGGGATAAATTCAACACTTTCTTTAAGGGCCATACAGCTGGGATAGATTATCGTACCCCTCTAACCAAGATGGGCTGGCTTAGAAACTAGTGCTGGTTTTTCATTTGTGTATAGTAGACAAAATTACACCAAAAAAAGTAATTTTCTGGAGAGCTTTTGTTTCTGAAATTGTGTGAGTGACCCAGAATCTAAATCTCAATTATCCTTGAGTGGGGAAACTGCTACATTAGCTGGATAGTGAGTAAAATGTATAGACTTTCTGTTTTAATCTTTTTTTTTTATATTAAAACTGTATTGCAACATATACCTTTGTATATTTTTTGTATCATGTTAATGTTATTGCACTGATCATTTTTGTCATAATAAATATTGTGACTGTGACCATTTTTGTCATAATAAATATTTCTTACTACAGTTTTGGATTTTGTCTTAACATTTGAATTCACCTTACTTGAGCGACTAGTAACAATGAGTGATACTTAACAGCAAGAGTGTATCAGTTCTGTATTTTTATAAACATATATAGAAAGTCTTTTTTCCCAGAATGGGTTTTTGGATTTTGTGAAGTAGGGGGATCACGGATTCACAGTTTTTACAGATGCAGATAGTGAGTGGTGATAACAGGGATTTTTGTACTTTCTAGAGTTAGAATAGTTTAGAAAGTGTTTTGTTAACCCTTGTATCCCTGCATCTCCATCACAGCCTCACCTAACAGAATACATTTATTAAAAAAGTTGTACATTTATGGAGAGAGAGGTAAATAACGAAAGAAAATAGTGGAATCCACAGTTCAACAGGGAAAATGTAAAAATCACAATTTACTGTGAAAAATATGATTAAACATGTTTTAAGGAAGTAAATTCAGAACTATTCAGGCTCAATTGCAATGGTTTTCTAAAATTTAGGAAAAAACTATAATTTGATAATTAGGACTCTCACAAAACATGCTTGCTGAAACACTTTGCTAAAGTGCAGCTTAGCAGATCATAAAATAACTGTACTTTTGTTATTTAATTATTTATGGCAAGTAAATGTGTTGAAAAGCAGATTCATGAAGAAAGGTTATGATCCTAAACTGGCAAAAAAAAGTATGAGATAAGTAGCATGGATTTAACAAAGTGATATTTGAACAAGCAATTAAAAAGGTACCCTCAAAAGAATTTATGTCAAAAAAATGAATGATGACTTTTTAAAAAGTGATTTCTGGAACAAACAAATGATGAAGAAATGTCAAGTTCAAGTGACTTTTTTTTTACCTATAATAATAGTCTCTGTGAAACTGCAGCAGTTCAACATTCACCTTAAAGGATTTAAATGAAGTATTTCTACCTGTGGAATATTTTATTCAATAAGAACCAATTTGTAGGAATAATGATTAACCTTTTAAAGTCACTTGTAGCACCCTCTAATTTAACAAGTGGTTAAAAAAAATAATAATTAAAAGTAAATGAGAACTAAACCAGTAATTTATTCCCCTTCTTGTAGGGGGGATACACAATGATGATGTAATCAATATCAATTATGCTGAAAGCTAAAAACCAATAACAATTAAAAAAAATATTTTACTTTATTAATCTGTTACTGTATTATTATATTTAGTCCATATGTCTTTAACTATTATTTAACTGTTGATAAAATCCAGAGTTGCTAAGTTAATGAAGTACAGTAAAAGAAATAAGACAGTAGACCAAAGAATAACTTTCTGGATATCATGTTGGGGATATTACACCCTAAAAGGATTGAGTAGCATGTTCAAACTTACATCATTTTATGATGTATGACAATACGTCTGTGATGACCACTAATGAAGAGAGGGTTTGAAATTAATGGCTTTCACTTCACTTTTTCTTTCTTTTTACTGTAATGTAATGTTATTGTCATAATATAAAGTGATATTATTTTATATTGTTAATTATATTTGTAAATTAATTGCTTGGTTGAATATTATTGAATGTTTTATGTGCATGTTCATTTTATGTATGTCAAATGCTTTGATGTATATTTATATGAAATTAATAAATGCAAATTAGTTGTTATATTTTTTTTAATTTGTTTTAATTTATGATATGTAAGTTTTAAGAACGATCAGCGATTTGCATCTGAAATGGATTTTTGCTTTGCGCCTGAATTGGTCACTGAGTTTCTTGCGTGATCACAATGCAAAATGGATTTGTGCATTAAAAGACCAGAGCAGTAAATGACTTTTCAACAGAAAATCTCCCGAAACGGCCTTTTTGTGTGTTAAGTACCTGTACTCAAAAAAAGAAAGTAGGAGTTCCCCCAAAATGAACAGAAACAATAGCCCATTCCCACCTCTTAAGATTAAAGTTAAAGGGATATTCCAGCCAAAATTGGAAACCACATGGATGTATTTCGGTATTGAACAAAAGCAATTTAGTAATATACATGCATTAGCAAAAATGCTTCTAATAAAAGCTATATCGCTTTCAAAAGTGTATATAAGTACATATAAGCATTTCAAACACAGCACTTGCTCAGAGAGCCTAACGTGCTTCTACCATCTGGTAATGACTAAATATGTTAATTGCTGACATGATAAAGCCCCTCTTGCGCTCTGAGCAGCTACATTATTTAAAATGCAGGTGCACTGAGAATATCTAGCTATGCTTTACATGCATGTGCAGAGAAAAATGTTAACAGTAAAACAGTGATAACTTTTACTAGAAGCATGTTTGCTAATAAATGTATATTAAAAATATGTTTCTATTCAAAGATGTGATAAATCTATGTGCATTTAAATTTTGACTGGAATGTCCCTTTAAGGTCTATCCAATTAAACCCTTTGATCAACAGGGAAGGAAAATAATAATGTACATGAGTGACATTAACCTATTGTCCAAATCTATCCTCATCCCTGATTAACCATTTGAGTGACATTTGTTTCTTGGCATTATGGGCATAGTGGACAAAATGTTTAAATCGCTATGTTGTCACTTTTAAACATTATTAAGTATTGTTTTTAACAATATTTATTTTTAACGTTTGTTAAAGTTTTTGTTTTGTTTTGGTGTGATCTTAAAAAAAGATGTCGACTACAGGTTTCTATAGAAAGGACTTATAATATCTTCTTAAAGTGACTGAAGCCGTGAAGAGGGAATCTGCTCCCTTGCAACATTGTATCTGTCTAGGAGATGTAAAAATGAGATTTCCATACAAACCCACAGTCACCATCTTTTTTTAAGACCATGCAAACATTAAAAATAAATATTGCAAACAAAAAAACAAACAAAAAATGTCTGAGAATGTTTAAAATTATTGTGATTAAACAATGGTTCCCAGTGTGCCCGTCATGAAAACATAGAATTTACATTCAGAAGTTTGAGCAGTGGTTCAGATGAGAATAGATTCCTATGGAACTCACACCAGACAACCAGAACAGTGCAAGGGTGACTTAAAATAAAAAATGATTTAAAAAAACACCATTGTAGATGTTGGGTTCCTTAAGTGACTTTTCCTTTAGATTCCCTTAGCTGTAAATGATATCATGTACTCAACACATATACATATGTATATGAACATATTTATATGTAAATGTGTCCTCTATTCGCTGTCATCTTATACTGTACAATAGTGATGATTATGGGCTAGATTACAAGTAATGTAAGAAGTCCAAAAACCGGTATGATAAAAAACTTTCTTTATTTCAAAACGATTTAAAACATGGCTCACATAGTATAATAAAATAAAACAAAGGCACAGACTGTGGTCTAGTCTGTGCCTTTGTTTATTTTTATTATACTATGTGAGCCATGTTTTAAATAGTTTTGGAATAAAGAAAGTTTTTTATCATACTGGTTTTTTAACTGTTTACGTATTGACCAGCATTGGAGAGTGCTGTCCGGATTTGATGAGCTTAAGCTTTCATAGACCCGAGGAGGCTCCGGGTCTATCCTGCAGTTAGCCGCCAAGACCAGTGACACCCTGAATGGAGTACTTACACCACTAGCGGAGTTACAGGAGCCACCGTACATTACATTGGCAGAGAGCAAGTCACGTGAATAAATAACGTCAGATGCCAACAATAGGTACGGAGAGAGTGAGCTGTGGAGGGTATCAGAGTAAATATTATCATCCATCTAACCCTAGCAAATGGGCTACTATTATTATAGGCGCTGTATTGAGGATCGCACCCAGGGTGTCACTGAGAGCGGCAAAGAAATTCAGACAATCTTGTTAATTTTACAAGTAGTGTAAGCATAAACATCTCTAAAAGTATTCTTTATGTGTGCGCAAGTTAGCAGGCATATTACAAGTTAAAAGAAAATTGTTGCGTTTGAGTGAAAACCAGTGTGCGCTAACTTCAGAACTTTGGATATCATGACCGTTTTAACTTTTTCTTTCCATAAATTTTAATGAAGAGCGTAGAAGAAAAAATCCTAAAATGTATCGCTTGTGCGTTAACCTGACAGGAGTTATTAGTATTTCAGATTCCAATGTTCTTCGCATACAGTATTTTTTTTATTTAAATATATATATATATATATATATATATATATATATACACCTGTATACCTATTCCTATAGGTATAGATATATATTTTACACTAACATTATCAGATATGTAAAGAAATATATATTTAATAATACAAATTAATAAAAATTGTATGTGAAAAACATAATAATGTAAAATATGCGTAACACGCTTTGGGTTGTGTGCTTTTGGTCTAATTCGATGTTGAGTTAGCAGACATGAAAACTTAGTTATCTTAATGCGCATTATTGAAGTATAACACATAAAATATTTAGAAAATATTGATAATAGTGATTAATTATGATTATAGATACTGTAATATATATATATATATATATATATATATATATATATATATATATGGATAAGTTAGAATTTTTTACAGTGTCTGTAATAATTTTTAATAATTATTAATATTTTTAAATCTTTTATATGTAATATTTCAATAAAGTGCCTTAATTAAGTTTTCATGTGCCCTAACCCGACACGTATTACAAATAAAGGGCGAAACCCAAAGTTCTTCATATATAATTTTTTTTTAATTTTTATTATTCAATATATATTTTTATATATGAATCTGATAATGTTAATGCAAAATAGATGCACTTTCTCTACCCTATAGTTCTTTGTATAACTGCATCTATCACTGTCTATATATATTTCTATATTTCCTCTTTTTTCCTGTATCACTATCACTACATCTTTATCTGTTACTCCATCTACCTTTTTATTTCTCTCTCTCTGACCCTCTCTATTTCCTCTAATTTCCTCTCTCACCACTCACAATGCAAAAAATTGAAATTGAGCTTTGTATTTAAAAACTGATCTATCTGTGTGTGCGATATATTTGCAGATGTGTGTCATTGGCTGGTTAGAACTGTCATGTACAGTATATCATTTAGATGGTGTTCTTTCCAAAGATTGGAATGCAATACTATTTTAGGGGGGGGGAAGAAAATCCAAGCTGTTTTATATAGCTGGCATATTGGATTGGAATAGGTCCATTGTATGTGTTTCAAGTATATGGAAACAATATCATGCAATTGAAATTGCAATTGTGTTTGCTGCTTCTTTCAACTTCTCAAAGAAATGGGGAAAATGTAGGTAACACTCAGTGGCAGAGAAGAACATGCAAAAATGTGTTTGATTATGAGTGAAAGACTGAAAGCCAAAGGTAAGTAGCACAAACAAAAACGTAAAAAAATAAATAAAATTAAATATAAATTGCTTTATTAGAGCAGTACAAGTTTTACAAAGAAACATTCCTGATGTATTGCTGTAAGAAGTATCCAGACCCTTAATGTAAAAAGGGGTATTGTAGAGCTTAAAAATAGGGGTGTATGAACAGGTTTGGCACTGATAGGGGATCATCATTTTCTACTACTTCCTACATTTTGTATTTAAATCTCTCTTTTCCCAAAATTATTTTGTCTCTAGTCCCAAATAGAGAAAATATTCATTTATTTATTTATAAAAGTGTATTTTTTAACAGCTAAAATTCTTATAGAAACATCTTTGTACTTAGTGTTGTTGACCTGGTGACTGATTCCGTTAAAGTATTATTATTATCATCATCATTATTTTTATGTTTTTATTATCATCTTCATTTGTAATGCACCTGCAAATTCTGTATTAATGTGTTGGGTACATTCATTAAAGAGAAGACAGGGAAGGTAGACTGAGATAGAACGAGCTTAGTACTTACAAATGATGACAATATACATCATAAAGTACTACACCAATGGCAGTGGTCAAGGATGTCTCTATGAAGAAGCTGTGTCTATAAATTTAGCTGGTGATTTTAAGGAGTTTTGGCTAGTTTGCAGCTCATGACCTGTCACTTCAGCATCCAAAGTTCTGAAAAGCTTAGATGCCAAATGTGCAGCCCACTATTTTAGGCCAGTAAGTGGTTGTTGCACTCTTTAAAACGTCATGATAAAAGCTTCTGAAGCTGTGCCAGTGAACAATTTGTCAAGCTGTGTAAATGGTTTTATAGTTTGTAAATTGAAATAAGTATCTTTACAGAACTTGTCATAAGTACTTGCATTTGTCATTTTCAAACTATAGCGGCTAAATAACATGAAACTGATTTTGCTGCACTAGCAATAGAGAGTGAATGCTGTGTTTAAATCGATATTCAAAAAATGTCATAATATATAAATATAACAAGATCTTGCAATTAACAACTGGCATGTATGTCTGCAAATATTGCATGCCTTTCTATTAAACAAAATAAAAAGTACATACAAATACAGTATATTACTGATTAGATCAGGAAATGCCTAATTCTGACTATTTGATTAAAGTTTTAGTAAAACTGGAAGAGTTGCCAAAGTTACAAGACATAAAGTTTATTATTGAGTACTGTGACCGACATATGTCTAATGCTTCTGGTTAAGCCATAATGAAATAGTGCAGAGAATATAATTAGAATTTTACACACATCTAAGGAGTTGGATGTTAAAGAAAACCAAAGTGCCTCTGACATTGAGGGTACGTTAAATGATCATTAAACACAAAATCCCCTGTATTTCAGTTATCTGCTAATGAACTTCAAGTAACATCAAGTACTGATAGGAGAATGCAGAGAGGAAGCGAGCATACCCAAAGGTAAAAAGAATCAAGATTATGGATACTTAGCAATGAATTATGCAGGGCATGAATACATTCATTTATACAAAATTACATCAACTGATCACTTCTCTCTTACAGTTAGAACAGGTAGACAGGAAGGAGGATTCTTTAAGATATTAGTAAGAACATTATCATTAGCCACTAATTCATTCCATGTCAGGAATCTGAGTGAAACATTAAAAAATAGATGAGGCAGGTACAGAGATAATTCATTTCCCCCACCACAGTGCACCCGAGGCAGATTTCGCTTTTTATTTTCACAAGTAATTGCTTTTCTCATTTCCAAGATGAATAAAAGAGATGTTAATAATATAAAAAAGCAACATAGTGAGGCTACTCTGGGTATAAAGTTTAAACGCTGTTTAAGCTAACAGATATAATTCTAACCTGTTTTAAGAATTATTAGCTTTAAAAAAAAAAAACTACTATGGTCATTTATTTCAAAATGTTAATTTCTTTTCAGCAATATTGCAGAGATAGATTATCTAAAGTGGAATTCAATTAAATGCAAGAAGTGTTATGTTTATTAGTTTTAGATATGACATTGATTTATTGGCAACGATACTTTTCTCTTTTTATTTATAATATCTTATGGCAAAATTATTTTCTGAACATTTAATGCATGAATAACATTTACATTGATGACATGAAATAAATGGATTTTCTAAATAAAATTAAAAAAAAGTATCTAAAGTTCTCATATTTAAAATATAATGATCTCTATTTAGGATGCCATCAACAAATTAAAATTTCAAGATTTTCGATGTGCCTTGTGTCATCAGAGTATCCTTATTTAACACAAATTTATATAAAAACAAGTCGGAGTATGTTTACATCAAGTTAAATACAAAGAACAATGATAGGATGTTATAGTTATCATGTCTTCCACCTAAATGATAATGAAATATGTTTGTCATGTGACTCACAAACAGAAAGAGGAACGATGGGGCAGCACAAGCTATATAAACAAAAAGTGGTTGTTTGTGAAAAAACTTTTGAACAGAAACTTTTCCTAGTGCTTCTTTACTATATATTTGTTTTAATGGCTTCTGTTGTTCATGGGGAGATTTTCATAGAACCAAATAAACAAATCAGGAATGAAAAAAAAGAAAGAAACAACTGTAAGAGCTGATTAGAAGCTATAGAATGGTAAGTTTCAATCAAAATATGCAAAACAAATCCTGTATATTTTTAATGCCCATCCCTAAAGTGGTCTATAATGTAATATAGAAGTATATTTTGCATATGTTTTATATGCTGACATTTACAAAGAAAATTATACATTTTTAATTTATCATAAATCCACATATATAGAACTTCATCTGTCCCGGTTTTTTTTTTTAACAATCATATAGCTAGATAGAGTAGATGAAGTTGTTTGGAAGCAATTCCCTAGCGCTAGTCAGGAGGTAATCAGATGTATGTAATAAAAAGGCAGGATAGCAAAATATCTATATACCTGTCTGTCAAAAGGCAGAAAATCAGAATTCAAATGTCATTGAGCTAATGAAAAATGATTAAAGTTGTGTGAAACTGTTCCAACGGAATCCAAACTGCTGTTTAAAATGAGCCATAATATTCATATGATGCTTAAAATCCCCAAAATTAAAGGATCATTAAATAATGTATAATTGCATAAAACATAAATGTGCAATGAAAAAAAAAACAATGCAATAGCACTTACTCTGAATTTCAAATATATATAAAGAAGTATAAAAGATAACTTCTTTTTCAAAGCCCACTGTATCATGTGACAGTCATTAGCCAGTTAACTGTGAACTCTTGCACATGCTCAGATGGAGCTGGTGCCTCAATAAATGTGCATATAAAAAGAATGAAAACAAATAAATAATAGAAATAAATTGGAAAGTTATTTAAAGGGATGTGGGGCACTGCATTGCAGGAAAAAGTGCTGCCCTCTAGTGCTCTGGAAAATGGATAACATTCTTGCAAAACTGCTACCATAAAGTGCTCCAGAAATGGGCCGGGTCCTTAGCATACATCCCTGTGTTTTAACAAAAGATACCAAGACAACGCAGACAAATTAATAATAGAAGTAAATTAGAAAGTTTTTTGAAATGGAATTTTCTACCTGAATCATGAAAGAAAAATGTTGGGTTTCATATCCCTTTAAAATGGAATGGTCTATTAGAATCATGAAAGTTTAATTTTGACTTGTGTCCCTTTAAAGGGACATGCCACCCACATTTTTTCTTTTATGATTTAGAAAGAGAATGCAATTTTAAACATCTTTCTAATTTACTTATATTATCTAATTTGTTTTATTCTCTTGATATTCTTTGATGAAAAGCATATCTAGATATGCTCACTAGCTGCTGATTGGTTGCTGCACATAGAAGCCTTGTGTGATTGGCTCACCATGTGCATTGCTTTTTCTTCAACTAAGGATATTTAAAAAATGAAGCAAAATAAATAATGGAAGTAAATTGTAATGTTGTTTAAATTTCTATTCTCTATCTGAATCATGAAAGAAAGATTTTGGGTTTAGTGGCCCTTTAAGTATAATACAAAGTTATAGTTCTGTCAATTAAATCCCATGACAGACATTAAGCCCAGCAACAAACGTGAGATTGCATTTTTATTACACTGCAGTTATATGAATTGTGAGAGTAGATTGGAGACACCATTAATTTTATGATTATTCTGTTCGAAAAAGTGTGTTTCTTTATTTGCAATCTCATTAACCTTTTATCTGTATTGCATATTAACCAGCAGATTAGGAATTAAAGAGACCGATGACTATATTTTGCAAATAAAAAATAAAAACATTTACGTGCTCTGTAAATATAATTGATAAATGAGAGTACTTCTTCTCTTCTTTACGATCTATTATTTTACCGTCATTGTATTTTGAATATTGGCTCTTGTGAGTTACTGCAACTTGTCATAACTCTATTCTGTACTAAAACTGAAATTTACAACGGCACCAAGGCATTTAGCAGTGTGAAATGTGTAGCCCCCTATTTGCTGCTTCATTTATGACTTGCAATACGATTTAAATTTTAAAGAACTGCATATTAAATTATGCTGATAGTTAAGATCCCAGCCCTTGTTAAAGATAAAAATGTGTTTTGATTTTCAGTCTGTTTGTTCAATTTTAAACCACATATATACGACTATTGCCTGTGTTCTGTAGGAAATTAAGTGTTGTATTTATTCTTGCATTTTTTTTAACTTGTGCAGAGCATGAGAGGTATTTCACTATATATTACAAACCAGTATTTTCATTTGCCATAAACTCTGAATTTTATTAAGATTGAAAGAGAGTTTTAAAACATAAGAACATAGAATAACAGCATACATTGAAAGTATAGAGATTACCTATATGTAAAGTAATTGTTTATTAAGTACAATTACTGGTCCAATTGCAGTGCATTATAATAACCACACTATTTGCACCACAAGGCAAGATTTTGAAATGTGTTCTTATTTCACAGCCAGATTACAAGTGGCGTGCTAATTTTTTTTAGGTCGTAGGTTAACTTTGCTTAAAGTAAAAAATGTGAATGTCCACATCAGCATGATTATTGCAGGTTTAAAGTAAAAAGGTAGCATGTGAGTGAGACAGGTGCACTATTTTCAGGACTTCAGATATTGTGACCTTCTCCCATTGGTTTCTATAGGATGTGATACAAAAAAACATAATTTATTCTTACCTGATAAATGTATTTATTTCTTGACACGGCGAGTCTACGGATCATCTTAATTACTGTTGGGAATATCATTCCTGACCAGCAGGAGGAGGTAAAGTGCACCACAGCAAAAGCTGTTAAATACCACTCCCCCTACCCACAATCCACAGTCATTCGACCATAGGGAAAGGAAAAAGGAAGTAATTTAAGGTGCAGAGGTGCCTGAAGTTTATAGAAAAACAAACTGTCTGAAAAACTGGGCGGCCGTGGACTCACTGTGTCAAGAAATAAATACATTTATCAGGTAAGAATAAATTATGTTTTCTTTCTAATGACACAGTGAGTCCACAGATCATCTAAATTACTGTTGGGAACCAATACCCAAGCTAGAGGACACGGTTGATAAGGGAGGGACGAGACAGTTAACTTAAACAGAAGGCATCACTGCTTGAAGAACCTTTCTCCCAAAAGAAGCCTCTGCTGAAGCAAAAGTATAACATTTGTAAAATTTAGAAAAAGAATGCAAAGATAACCAAGTCGCAGCCTTGCAAAGCTGATCTACAGAAGTTCCATTTTTGAAAGCCCAAGAAGATGAAACAGCCCTTGTGGAATGAGCCGTGATTCTCTCAGGAGGCTGCTGACCAGCAGTCTCATATGCCAAGCGAATAACACTCCTCAACCAACAAGAAAGAGAAGTAGCCATAGCTTTCTTACCCTTACTCTTCCCAGAAAAGACAACAAATAAAGAAGAAGACTGGCGAAAATCCTTAGTCGCCTGCAAATAATATTTCAATGCACGAACCACATCTAGGTTGTGCAACAAACGCTCCTTATGAGAAGAAGGATTAGGACACAAAGAAGGAACAACAATCTCTTGATTAATATTCTTATCAGAAATAACCTTGGGAAGAAAACCCAAGGCAGTACACAGAACTACCTTATCAGAGTGAAAAATTAGAAAAAGCGATTCATACTGTAAGGCTGAAAGCTCCAAAACTCTTTGAGCCAAAGAAATAGCCACCAGAAACAAAGCCTTCCAAGATAACATCTTAATATCCAAAGAATGCATAGGTTCAAATGGAGCCTGTTGAAGGACTCTAAGAACCAAATTAAGACTCCAAGGTGGAGTAGTAGACTTAAACACAGGCTGAATTCTAACTAAGGCCTGACAAAAAGAATGAGCATCTGGCACATCCGATAGGCGCTTGTGCAATAAAATAGATAAAGCAGAAATTTGACCCTTCAGGGTACTAGCAGATAAACCTTTCTCCAAACCCTCCTGGAGAAAAGACAAAATCCTAGGAATCCTAACTCTACTCCACGAGTAGCCTTTGGATTCAAACCAATACAAATATTTACGCCACATCTTTTGATAAATCTTCCTAGTCACAGGCTTACGAGCCTGAATCATAGTCTCAATGAATGACTCAGAAAAAACACTCTTAGAAAGAATCAAGCATTGAAGGAAGGGGCCCTGCAGAAGCAGGTCCTTCCTTAATAGAAGATGTCAAGACATCTCCACCAGATCTGCAAACCAGATTCTGTGAGGCCACGCCGGGCAATGAGAATCACTTATGTCCTCTCTTGACCCGAGCAATGACCCGAGGAAGAAGAGCAAATGAAGGGAACACATATGTCAGACTTAAAGTCCAAGGAACTGCCAGAGCATCTATCAAAACAGCCTGAGGATCCTTTGACCTCGACCTGTACCTCGGAAGCTTGGCATTCTGACGAGATGCCATGAGATCCAACTCCATCTACCCACAACTGAGAATCAAGCTGGAAAATACCTCTGGATGAAGTTCCCACTCCCCCGGATGAAAAGTCTGTCTGCTCAGAAAATCTGCTTTCCAATTTTCCACCCCTGGAATATGGATAGCAGACAGACAACAGTCTCACTGAATAATCTTGGCTACCTCTGTCATGACCAAGGAAATCTGAGTTCCTCCATGATGATTGATGTAAGCCACTGGTGTTATGTTGTCCGACTTAAACCTGATGTTGAAGCTAGCTGAGGCCAGGATAGAAGAGCATTGAAAATTGCTCTCAGTTCCAAAAAAATAATTGGACGAACTGACTCCTCCCGAGTCCATAGACCCTGAGCCCTTAATGAACCCCAGACAGCACCCCAGCCCAGCAAACTAGCATCCGTGGATACAATCACCCAGACAGGACTGTGAAAGCAAGTTCCCTGAGAGAGAAGATCCTGAGACAACCACCATGGAAGAAAATCTCTGGACATCTGATCTTGAACAATCTTTGGAGATAGATCTGCATAATCCCCATTCCACTGCCTGAGAGAGCATAACTGCAGAGGTCTGAGATGGAACCGAGCAAACAGAATGATGTCCATGACTGAAACCATCAGACCAATTGAAAATCTTTGACTTTCTTGCTTTTCATATCTAGAGAATCTATAATGGTCCATAAAAATACCACTCTTGTAGCTGGAATTAAGGAGCTTTTTTTTGTACTTTAGATTATTTTTTTTAATTGTATTTAGTTTAGGGAATTTATTTAATTATAGTGTAGTGTTAGGTGTAATTGTAACATAGGTTAGGTTTTATTTTACAGGTACATTTGTCTTTATTTTAACTAGGTAGTTATTAAATAGTTAATAACTATTTAATAACTATTGTACCTAGTTAAAATAAATACAAACTTGCCTGTAAAATAAAAATAAACCCTAAGACAGCTACAATGTAACTATTAGTTATATTGTAGCTAGCTTAGGGTTTATTTTATAGGTAAGTATTTAGTTTTAAATAGGAATAATTTAGATAATGATAGGAATTTTCTTTAGATTTATTTAAATTATATTTGTTAGGGGGTGTTAGGGTTAGACTTAGGTTTAGTGGTTAATAAATTTAATATAGTGTCGGCGACGTTGCGGGAGGCAGATTAGGGGTTAATAAATGTAGGTAGGTGGCGGTGGTGTGGGGGGGGGCAGATTATGGGTTAATAAATATAATGTAGGGGCAGCAGATTAGGGGTTAATAAATATAATGTAGGGGGCGGCAGATTAGGGGTTAATAAATATAATTGAAAAATGAAAAAGAGGGTGCCACATAGCGTGATACTGTTGAATCAAAATCAAATGGACAATATTCAAAAAAGGCTTACCGAAAAGCTATGCACCGTACTGTGACCGGTGCTGTAGGGCGGACTAACACTCTCAGTGGTTAGCACACTGGTGAGTCTCAGGTGAACTGCAGGCAGGTGAATCTCTGCGTGGCTTGATTGAAGTGACCGTATGTCTGTGGGGATAAGTATTGCAGACTGCGGTAGATTTTGAGACCTTTCCAGAGTGGATCAATGAAAATGATAGACAACTTCAGTGAGATAAAATTGAAATCTTTAATCCATAAAAGAATTGCTACGCGTTTCTCGACCAATGTCTGGTCGTTTCCTCAGGCATAAAACAATGGATACAATTAGAACAAATTAAAACCTTAAATACAGGTGCGTTTAAAAGCGGAAGTTGTCATAGTTTCTGAAAGAGACCAATCGTGACTGGGTTAACACTGTGAATCACATCAACACTAATTGCGATATATACCTGTGAGTTTGACCTCTGTTAACCATATGTATCAAAAAATCGCAAAAATGTTCCTAACCTATTAAAAGTATATGTCACAAATATTGTTAAGATAGATAATTCTAACTGTGTGAGATCTCAACAGCCTCTCCTGGCAATTGATCACATATATATGGGAGTTAATGTATGTATAATAAATATTTGGAGTCTTGTATGTTTGTTTTGAAACAGACATGTGGTGTTGTTTAAAGAGATATAATTGTTGATGTATGTAAATAGTGTGAAATGTAAATGTTAATATCAAAAGTGGAAATAAAACTATAAATAGAAAACAAAAGAATCAAAGTAACAACGTGCAAGAATAGAACTGGGGATCTGGACCCCACGGCTGTAAAAATAATATACAAGTGTTCTTTGATATGCTGACTTTTAAAGCCATCGCATATTCAGTTGGATAGGTTATAACTTTTGTATATTAAAATGTAAATTAATTATTTAGTTTACAGAAGGGATTTTGATAAAGTTTATAATAATGCAAATGTTCTCATAAAAAAGGAATTTATTGAATGTAGTATAATTAATTCTGGATACCGGTTATACAATGACAGATCTCACAGATTGACTAAAAAATTAATAGAAACATAAAAACATAGAATTTAACGGTAGATAAGAACCAAAAAGGCCCATCAAGTCTACCTATATTACATGTTACTTTTTCCTTAGGATAGCCTTATGCATGTCCCAGGCATTTTTAAATTCCTTTACAGTCTTTGTGTTTACCACCTTAAAAGTTTATTCCATGAATCCACCACCCTTTCTGTAAAAAAATGCTTCCTCAAATTTCTCCTGAATCTACTACCCTCTAACTTTAGATTGTGACCCCTTGTTTTGGCATTTATTTTTTTGTGAAAAATGCTTTCAGCTTCTATTTTCTTAAGTCCCTTCATATATTTGAAGGTTTCTATCATGTCACCTCTTTCCCTTCTATCCTCTAAACTATACATATTTAGATCATAGAGTCTTTCTTTGTATGTTTTATATTTTAGACCATGTACCATTTTAGTAGCCCTCCTTTGGACAGCTTCTAGTTTATTTATATCTGCCTGAAGATATGGTCTCCAGAACTGTACACAGTATTCCATATTTGGTCTAACTAATGATCTGTAAAGTGGCATAAGAACCTTGCTATTTCTGCTACTAAAACCTCTTCCAATGCAACCAAGCATTTGACTGGCCTTGCTGGCTGCACTGCGGCATTGTGTACCAAATTTTAAATCATCTGAAATAATAATTCCCAAATCCCTTTCTTCTTTAATTACAGTCAGTAATGTACCATTGAGACTATAATTGGCCTTTGGGTTTTTGGATCCTGTATGCATAATTTTGCTCTTGGTAATATTAAATTTCAGATCCCATTTATTTGACCAGTCCTCTAGTTTATTAATATCACAGTTCATTTGATAAACTCCTCCTGGAACATCTACCCTGTTACAAATTTTTGTATCATCAGCAAACAAGCAAACCTTCCCCTTAAGCCCACTTCCAATATCACTTATGAACATGTTAAACAAAACAGGCCCAAGAACTGACCCTTGGGGAACACCACTAGTAACTGATGCCTCATTTGAATGTACTCCATTAATTGAAACCCTCTGTCGTCTATCTTTAAGCCAGCATTCTACCCACTTAACAATCTTAGCACCTATTCCAAGGCAATACATTTTGTGAATAATTTTGTTGTGTGGGACGGTGTCAAATGCTTTGCTAAAGTCTAGATATGCAACATCTACGGCTCTTCCCTGGTCTATTATTTTAGTTACATGGTCAAAGAAATCAATTAGATTAGTCAGGCATGATCTTCCAGCAGTGAAACAATGCTGTCCTTTGTCTTCTAAGTTGTTTGTCTGAATGAAAGATACAAGTCTTTCCTTTAAAAGAGTTTCCATTAATTTCCCTGCAATTGAGGTCAAACTGACTGGCCTATAGTTAGCAGAATCTTCCCTACTACCCTTTTTATGAAGAGGGACTACATTGGCAATTTTCCAGTCTTTTGGAACAACTCCTGTTAGAAGTGATTGATTAAATAAATCAGCTAATGGAGTAGCTATTACGGATCGAAGTTCTTTTAGAACTCTTGGATGAATATTATCTGGACCCACAGCCTTATTAACTTTTATTTTTGATAAAGCCCTTGAAACCTCTTCCTCTGTAAAAAGAAAAGTACTACTCACATTACAGGGAGTGCAGAATTATTAGGCAAATGAGTATTTTGACCACATCATCCTCTATATGCATGTTGTCTTACTCCAAGCTGTATAGGCTCGAAAGCCTACTACCAATTAAGCATATTAGGTGATGTGCATCTCTGTAATGAGAAGGGGTGTGGTCTAATGACATCAACACCCTATATCAGGTGTGCATAATTATTAGGCAACTTCCTTTCCTTTGGCAAAATGGGTCAAAAGAAGGACTTGACAGGCTCAGAAAAGTCAAAAATAGTGAAATATCTTGCAGAGGGATGCAGCACTCTTAAAATTGCAAAGCTTCTGAAGCGTGATCATCGAACAATCAAGCATTTCATTCAAAATAGTCAACAGGGTCGCAAGAAGTGTGTGGAAAAACCAAGGCGCAAAATAACTGCCCATGAACTGAGAAAAGTCAAGCGTGCAGCTGCCAAGATGCCACTTGCCACCAGTTTGGCCATATTTCAGAGCTGCAACATCACTGGAGTGCCCAAAAGCACAAGGTGTGCAATACTCAGAGACATGGCCAAGGTAAGAAAGGCTGAAAGACGACCACCACTGAACAAGACACACAAGCTGAAACATCAAGACTGGGCCAAGAAATATCTCAAGACTAATTTTTCTAAGGTTTTATGGACTGATGAAATGAGAGTGAGTCTTGATGGGCCAGATGGATGGGCCCGTGGCTGGATTGGTAAAGGGCAGAGAGCTCCAGTCTGACTCAGACGCCAGCAAGGTGGAGGTGGAGTACTGGTTTGGGCTGGTATCATCAAAGATGAGCTTGTGGGGCCTTTTCGGGTTGAGGATGGAGTCAAGCTCAACTCCCAGTCCTACTGCCAGTTTCTGGAAGACACCTTCTTCAAGCAGTGGTACAGGAAGAAGTCTGCATCCTTCAAGAAAAACATGATTTTCATGCAGGACAATGCTCCATCACACGCGTCCAAGTACTCCACAGCGTGGCTAGCAAGAAAGGGTATAAAAGAAGAAACTTTAATGATATGGCCTCCTTGTTCACCTGATCTGAACCCCATTGAGAACCTGTGGTCCATCATCAAATGTGAGATTAACAAGGAGGGAAAACAGTACACCTCTCTGAACAGTGTCTGGGAGGCTGTGGTTGCTGCTGCACGCAATGTTGATGGTGAACAGATCAAAACACTGACAGAATCCATGGATGGCAGGCTTTTGAGTGTCCTTGCAAAGAAAGGTGGCTATATTGGTCACTGATTTGTTTTTGTTTTGTTTTTGAATGTCAGAAATGTATATTTGTGAATGTTGAGATGTTATATTGGTTTCACTGGTAAAAATAAATAATTGAAATGGGTATATATTTGTTTTTTGTTAAGTTGCCTAATAATTATGCACAGTAATAGTCACCTGCACACACAGATATCCCCCTAAAATAGCTATAACTAAAAACAAACTAAAAACTACTTCCAAAACTATTCAGCTTTGATATTAATGAGTTTTTTTGGTTCATTGAGAACATGGTTGTTGTTCAATAATAAAATTAATCCTCAAAAATACAACTTGCCTAATAATTCTGTACTCCCTGTATTATTTACAGTAAAATCCCTTAATAGAATCTCACTATCTTTACCATCTGTTGTAAAGACTGAACAAAAGTAATCATTTAAAAAGTTTGCTATTTGTTTATCTTCTTCCAATACTCTATCCTCATTCTTGAGTCTAACTATCCCTCTGTTAGTTTTTCTCTTTTCACTGATATATCTAAAGAAGGTTTTGTTACTGTTTTTTACAGATTGTGCTATTTTCTCTTCTGCATCAGCTTTAGCCTTTCTGATTAACTGCTTTGTCATCTTTTGATGGGTTCTCCATTTTTCTTTATCCTCTTCTGAGCCAGTGAGTTTGAATTTTTTATAGACTGTCTTTTTTGTCTTAACTGCATGTGCTACTTCTCTTGAAAACCATATTGGTTTTCTTTTTCTTTTACTTTTACAAACAAGCCTAATACAGTGTTTAGTTGCATCTAGAATAGCATTTTTAAAATATCCCCACTGTTCTTGTACTCTTGTAATCTGTGCCATCCCTTTTAGGGATTCATCTAGGTATCTGCCCATGTAAGAAAAATCAGTTGATCTAAAGTCTAAGGCCTAGATTTGGAGTTTGGTGTTAGCCGTGAAAACCAGCGTTAGAGGCTCCTAACGCTGGTTTTAGGCTACCTCCGGTATTTTGAGTCACTCAAAAAAGGGTCTAACGCTCACTTTTCAGCTGCAACTTTTCCATACCGCAGATCCCCTTACGTCAATTGTGTATCCTACCTTTTCAATGGGATTTTTCTAACTCCGGTATTTAGAGTCGTGTCTGAAGTGAGCGTTAGAAATCTAATGACAAAACTCCAGCCGCAGGAAAAAAGTCAGTAGTTAAGAGCTTTCTGGGCTAACGCCGGTTTATAAAGCTCTTAACTACTGTGCTCTAAAGTACACTAACACCCATAAATTACCTATGTACCCCTAAACCGAGGTCCCCCCACATCGCCGCAACTCGATTAAATTTTTTTAACCCCTAATCTGCCGACCGCCAACTACGTTATCCTTATGTATCCCTAATCTGCTGCCCCTAACACCGCCGACCCCTATATTATATTTATTAACCCCTAATCTGCCCCCCAAAACGTCGCCGCCAGCTACCTACACTTATTAACCCCTAATCTGCTGACCGCAAAGCGCCGCCACCTACGTTATCCTTATGTACCCCTAATCTGCTGCCCCTAACACCGCCGACCCCTATATTATATTTATTAACCCCTAATCTGCCCCCCTCAACGTCGCCTCCACCTGCCTACACTTATTAACCCCTAATCTGCCGAGCGGACCGCACCGCTACTATAATAAAGTTATTAACCCCTAATCCGCATCACTAATCCTATAATAAATAGTATTAACCCCTAATCTGCCCTCCCTAACATCGCCAACACCTAACTTCAATTATTAACCCTTAATCTGCCGACTGGAGCTCACCGCTATTTTAATAAATGTATTAATCCCTAAAGCTAAGTCTAACCCTAACACTAACACCCCCCTAAATTAAATATAATTTTAATCTAACGAAATTAATTAACTCTTATTAAATAAATTATTCCTATTTAAAGCTAAATACTTACCTGTAAAATAAATCCTAATATAGCTACAATATAAATTATAATTACATTGTAGCTATTTTAGGATTAATATTTATTTTACAGGCAACTTTGTAATTATTTTAACCAGGTACAATAGCTATTAAATAGTTAAGAACTATTTAATAGTTACCTAGTTAAAATAATTACAACATTACCTGTAAAATAAATCCTAACCTAAGTTACAATTAAACCTAACACTATACTATCATTAAATTAATTAAATAAAATACCTACAATTACCTACAATTAAACATAACACTACACTATCAATACATTAATTAAATACAATATCTACAAATAACTACAATGAAATAAACTAACTAAAGTACAAAAAATAAAAAATAACTAAGTTACAAAAAATAAAAAAATATTTACAAACATAAGAAAAATATTACAACAATTTTAAACTAATTACACCTACTCTAAGCCCCCTAATAAAACAACAAAGCCCCCCAAAATAAAAAATGCCCTACCCTATTCTAAATTACTAAAGTTAAAAGCTCTTTTACCTTACCAGCCCTGAACAGGGCCCTTTGCGGGGCATGCCCCAAGAAGTTCAGCTCTTTTGCCTGTAAAAAAAACATACAATACCCCCCCCAACATTACAACCCACCACCCACATACCCCTAATCTAACCCAAACCCCCCTTAAATAAACCTAACACTAAGCCCCTGAAGATCTTCCTACCTTATCTTCACCATACCAGGTTCACCGATCCGTCCTGAAGAGCTCCTCCGATGTCCTGATCCAAGCCCAAGCGGGGGGGCTGAAGATGTCCATGATCCGGTAGAAGTCTTCATCCAAGCGGGGCAGAAGAGGTCTTCCATCCGATTGAAGTCTTCATCCAAGCGGGGCAGAAGAGGAGCAGAAGAGGTCTTCCATCCGATTGAAGTCTTCATCCAGGCGGCATCTTCTATCGACATCCATCTGGAGTGGAGCGGCAGCATCCTGAAGACCTCCGATGCGGAACATCCATCCTGGCTGACGACTGAACGACGAATGGCGGTTCCTTTAAATGACGTCATCCAAGATGGCGTCCCTCGAATTCCGATTGGCTGATAGGATTCTATCAGCCAATCGGAATTAAGGTACGAATATTCTGATTGGCTGATCGGAACAGCCAATAGAATGCGAGCTCAATCTGATTGGCTGATTGGATCAGCCAATCGGATTGAACTTGATTCTGATTGGCTGATTCCATCAGCCAATCAGAATATTCCTACCTTAATTCCGATTGGCTGAAAGAATCCTATCAGCCAATCGGAATTCGAGGGACGCCATCTTGGATGACGTCATTTAAAGGAACCGCCATTCATCGTTCAGTCATCGGCCAGGATGGATGTTCCGCGTCGGAGGTCTTCAGGATGCTGCCGCTCCGCTCCAGATGGATGTCGATAGAAGATGCCACCTGGATGAAGACTTCAATCGGATGGAAGACCTCTTCTGCCCCGCTTGGATGAAGACTTCTACCGGATCATGGACATCTTCAGCCACCCGCTTGGGCTTGGATCAGGACATCGGAGGAGCTCTTCAGGACGGATCGGTGAACCTGGTATGGTGAAGATAAGGTAGGAAGATCTTCAGGGGCTTAGTGTTAGGTTTATTTAAGGGGGGTTTGCGTTAGATTAGGGGTATGTGTGTGGTGGGTTGTAATGTTGGGGGGGTATTGTATGTTTTTTTTACAGGCAAAAGAGCTGAACTTCTTGGGGCATGCCCCGCAAAGGGGCCCTGTTCAGGGCTGGTAAGGTAAAAGAGCTTTTAACTTTAGTAATTTCGAATAGGGTAGGGCATTTTTTATTTTGGGCGGCTTTGTTGTTTTATTAGGGGGCTTAGAGTAGGTGTAATTAGTTTAAAATTGTTGTAATATTTTTCTTATGTTTGTAGATATTTTTTTATTTTTTGTAACTTAGTTCTTTTTTATTTTTTGTACTTTAGTTAGTTTATTTCATTGTAGTTATTTGTAGATATTGTATTTAATTAATTTATTGATAGTGTAGTGTTAGGTTTAATTGTAGGTAATTGTAGGTATTTTATTTAATTAATTTAATGATTGTATAGTGTTAGGTTTAATTGTAACTTAGGTTAGGATTTATTTTACAGGTAATGTTGTAATTATTTTAACTAGGTAACTATTAAATAGTTCTTAACTATTTAATAGCTATTGTACATGGTTAAAATAATTACAAAGTTGCCTGTAAAATAAATATTAATCCTAAAATAGCTATAATATAATTATAATTTATATTGTAGCTATATTAGGGTTTATTTTACAGGTAAGTATTTAGTTTTAAATAGGAATAAGTTATTTAATAAGAGTTAATTAATTTTGTTAGATTAAAATTATATTTAACTTAGGGGGGTGTTAGTGTTAGGGTTAGACTTAGCTTTAGGGGTTAATATATTTATTAGAATAGCGGTGAGCTCCAGTCGGCAGATTAGGGGTTAATAATTGAAGTTAGGTGTCTGCGATGTTAGGGAGGGCAGATTAGGGGTTAATACTATTTATTATAGGGTTAGTGAGGCGGATTAGGGGTTAATAACTTTATTATAGTAGCGCTCAGGTCCGCTCGGCAGATTAGGGGTTAATAAATTTAGGCAGGTGGAGGCGACGTTGTGGGGGGCAGATTAGGGGTTAATAAATATAATATAGGGGTCGGCGATGTTAGGGCAGCAGATTAGGGGTACATAGGGATAATGTAAGTAGCGGCGGTTTATGGAGCGGCAGATTAGGGGTTAATAATAATATGCAGGGGTCAGCGATAGCGGGGGGCGGCAGATTAGGGGTTAATAAGTGTAAGGTTAGGGGTTTTTAGACTCGGGGTACATGTTAGAGTGTTAGGTGCAGACGTAGGAAGTGTTTCCCCATAGCAAACAATGGGGCTGCGTTAAGAGCTGAACGCGGCTTTTTTGCAGGTGTTAGGTTTTTTTTCAGCTCAAACAGCCCCATTGTTTCCTATGGGGGAATCGTGCACGAGCACGTTTTTTGAGGCTGGCCGCTTGCGTAAGCAACTCTGGTATCGAGAGTTGAAGCTGCGTTAAAAATGCTCTACGCTCCTTTTTTGGAGCCTAACGCAGCCTTTATGTGGACTCTCAATACCAGAGTTATTTTTATGGTGCGGCCAGAAAAAAGCCGGCGTTAACTACGCGGGTCCTTACCGACAAAACTCTAAATCTAGCCGTAAGACTTTTGTTTTACTATGGTTGCTTAGTACCTTTGCCTGAATATTAAACCATACAGACTGATGATCACTAGAGACTAAGTTCTCACCCACAGACACCTCAGATACTATATCACTGTTTGTAAGTACTAAATCTAATATAGTTCCTTTTCGTGTTGGTTCTTTTACTAGTTGCTCAAGAGATTCCCCTTGTAAAGATTCCAGGATATATTTACTTCTAGTTGATTTGGCAACAGGTACTTCCCAGTCTACATCAGGCATATTAAAGTCCCCCACTACAATAACATTGCCCTTCATTGTAATTTTGGCTATTTCATCAATTAATAAATTGTCTGATGCTTCATCCTGTAATGGTGGTCTATATACTACTCCTTTTCTAAACACCTGTTTCCCTTCAGTTTCTATAGTTACCCAAACACTTTCTACATTGTCATTTTTTTCTACAATTTCAGTTACTTTAATATTGTCTTTCACGTACAAAGCAACTCCACCCCCTTTTTTACCTACTCTATTTTTTTTAAACAAGATGTAACCAGGTATGACTGTTTCCCAGTCGTGAGAGTCATTGTACCATGTCTCTGTTATAGCTACTAAATCCAATTTATCTTGAAACATTATTGCAGTAAGTGTAGGTAATTTACTTACTAAACTGCGAGCATTTGTGCACATTGCACGTAGAATATTTTTAGAATTCTCAAATCCTTTTGCATGGTTAATACAACCCCTGCCTACATTATTCAAAGTCTTATTCCTTAAAGTAATGTTTTTTTTCTTAAATAAACAAGAATCTAAAATTTGGTTGACTGTCTTGGCATTTTCTGGGGGACAGATGGGTATATTAACTCTGTCCCCCTTCATTAGTTTAAATTGCTACTAATAAAGTTTTTAAATTCTTTACTCAATACTCCTGTCCCTTTAATATCCAGATGCAAACCATCCTTCTTATACAAGCTGCTATCAAGCCAAACAGGGCTTTGATGGCTAACAAAACCATATCTTCTCTCCCTACACCACCTCTCTAACCAAAAGTTAAATTCTATAATACGCTGCATTCTTCCTTCTTCCTGTCCATACACAGGTAAAACAGCAGAAAAGGACACAGATGCAGCCACATGATCTAAACAACTTCCTAGTTTAAAAAAACTCATTTTGCACAGCAACAACATCATTTCTAGCCAGATCATTTGTACCTAGGTGAACAATAACATCTAACTCACTGTCTTTTCTAGCTGCTTTAACAATTCTTGAAATACGATCTAAATCTCTGTGAGCAGTAGAACCTGGAAGACATCTAACCTCTCTCAAATTACCATTATCATCATCTATCTGTACATTTCTTAAAATGGAGTCACCTATTAACAAGGTCTTACAGAAATTAACCTTTGCAGATCTTACCTTGGATTTCTTGTTTGCAGATTCAGACACCAGAAACTCAGACCTCCCTGTCACACTGTCAGAAGTACTAAGAGTTGTGCTCTCTTCTTCACAGATGCTAGCAGTAATAGCAGCATAAGAGTTTTTCAAAGGCAGAGGATGAGGTGTATGCCTTTGTTCTACTGTTCTTACCCTTCCTGTGCCAACAGTTGTCCATCTCTTTTTTCTTAGTCTCTGAGGTAGAGGTGCAGCTTCCTTACGAGGCTGTTTTGAGCAAACAGACATGTTATTTATTGTATCTTTAAGATAAGCTATTTCTTTCCATAAGAGAGAAAACTGCTTACACACTGGGCAGCCTCTGAATCTCCAGAATACTGCACTATCAAACAGGGCAAGGCATCCATTGCACTGAATCTGAGGCATGTTTAAATAAATATGTAGATACTCTATCAAATTACTACAATATTTAACCTCTTCACTGACTAACTCTGAATAACTCCTGAAATAACTCTTGCACTTAATGCAATCCTTATATAAATTAGATCCTTATTTCAGTGAGATCCACAGAGCTACATTAGCAGAGCTAATAGAGAACCCTTTAAATAGATCCTAGAAACTAAGGGTGGGGTTCTCTCCTAATTGCCTACCAATTGAAAACACACAATTGTTGTCCAAATACAAAAGCCCCTATTGTAGAAAATGTTAAGTGACTTTACCTTATAACTATACAGTTGCAGAATTCAAATCTAATTCACAAGATGAATGCTTGTGAATATTCTGTTCCCTGTAGATTAATACAACAACAGTTAACAGAATGAAATAAAGTGCTTAAAAAAAAAGTAGTCTATTAAATTAAACTTTTAAAACAATCAACAAAGTCAATGGAATATGCAATATACCTAATGAAATAACTCTTGCACTTAATGCACTCCTTATATAAATGAGATCCTTATTTCAGTGAGATCCACAGCGCTACATTAGCAGAGCTAATAGAGAACCCTTTAAATAGATCCTAGAGGGGGCGGAGCTTGCCTGCAATCCAAGATGGAGATTTTTCTCTAAAGCTCCGTGTGTTGGTGACTGGGAGAGGGGCCTTCACCCCTCCAAATCTGCATCCAGGGAGGCATAAAAGAGCTTAAAAGCTAGCTGAGGTAACAGGGAGTGTGGAGGGCACTCTCCTTGAGGTCAGAGAAGTTACCACGGCAAAAATCTGAGCAGCCTTGAAAAGCGGCACGCCGCCATCTTTTCCTCTCACACGCCGGGTAAGCTCAGTAAAGCAATGAGCAGGATCATAATCAGTAAAGGTCAGATCGGTTTTACCCCTGAACAACAGCTACAGTAAGATGACCGGAGGGTCCATCACGCCTGACTTGGCAGAAAGCGTCCGGACTGTAAGTACCTGGCTAAAGTCTGCCGTTTGCCCCTTAATATAACTAACAACACAGACAGCTGATAAGGGACTTACAGGCAGCTTTTACATAAAGGAGGCATGTCGCTACAGGGATCTCACGTAGTAACCTGGTTCCCCCTGATGGCTGGTTCAGATTGAGAGTCTGGAGGGAGAAGAGGGCAGTGGCGACTCTGATTGCATTAAATGCCCTTGCTGGGGGCTTAGAGGAGAACTTTTAATAGATTGCCTAAACGGAAAAGCTGTGTGTGAGAGTGGGTCTGACTGTATAGATACTGGGGCCCCCCACGTGTTACAAGAAGCATAGATTCTCTCCCCTCAGACCCATAACCTATAAGTTCAAGCTCAGAGGTCTAGGGGACAGTAAACCCTGGGATATTCCACCACAAGTGGGCAAAAACCCATTCCTTTCTATCTCTGGGGCCTATGTCCCTCCTTTTTTTGTTCTCTCTTCTTGCCCCTATAGTCACTTAGGAGACTGATAAAAAAGCAAAAAAGAAAAGCACATTTGGAGTTGAGGCCTATGCTTCATTTTTCTGTTGAATACTTGTACACTGAAAGCTGCTCTTAATTTCAATACAAGACTGCCACCGTGTGGCCAACAAAAATATTGCAAATAGCAAGATCCTATAACTTTTTTTAAAAAATACAGGGGAAGGAGTATGGCCTCAAGGAGACTGAGCAAACAAGAGAAGCCAGGCAAAACCACCCCTGTTACTTCCTATTTCAAACCCTCTCAAGGGGACAATCCTATGGATCAGATTAAAGAAGTTGTAGACACCAATGCAACTATACCAACAATGCCAGAAACTCTGGAAGATAATATCCCTCTAACAAGAGCTGATTTACATCTACTTATCTCCAAACAAGATTTCTCCAACAGTTTTGAAAAATTGTGGGCTAAGATAGACACTATGCATACGTCCATGACTGCGAGCCTAAGCGATATAAAAAAAGACATCACTGAATTAGGCACAAGAGTAGAAACATTGGAAGACAACAGTGACAACTTAGTGGAAGATGTAGAGATGGCAGTGCAACAGGTCTCACAACAACAACAAGTGATCAATGAGCTACTAGATAAAATCGAGGACATGGAAAACAGAAATAGGAGATGTAACATCCGCCTTAAAGGCATCCCAGAATCAGTCAGATCCGAAGATCTCCCATCCTATCTCCACCAGTTGTTCTGTGCAATAACAGGAGTGGACCCCTCTACGGAGATTGAAATTGAAAGGGCTCACAGAGCTCTCAAACCCAGACCTAAAGCCGATCTCCCACCAAGAGACGTTATTGTTGCATTCTTGAGATATCCTGAAAAAGATAAGATCCTGAGAGAAGCAGCTAAACAACCGACATTTAAGTTCCGCGGCAATGTGGTCCATTTTTTTCAAGACCTTAGCATCAGAACGCTACAAAGAAGAGGGACCCTGCGGCCCTTGACTACCCTCCTTAGGAAACACCAAATTCAATACAGGTGGGGTTACCCTTTCGCCCTACATATAACCAAAGACAATAAAATCCTCACAATCAGGGATCCAGTAGGAATTCCAGATATATGCACAGCATTGGATCTAGAAACGCCGACAATACCAGAATCTCTGTTGTCAACAGAGACATCTATACCACAACAAGTCTCCTTAAAGGCACAGAGATCACAATGGACAAGGATCCCTAAGAAGAGAACAAAAAATAAATGAAAGACTTGATTCAGGGTGCCTTGATTAGTTATTATCTTCCTTCTCTTTAGGTTGCTACAGCCAGCGAGACTGAATGACTGGCGGTTCCGGCCTATGGACTGACAGCCCGAGTTAATGCACAGTTAGTAAAAGTTGTTGCACTTATAGGGTGCTAAGTTCTCTATTTATGTCTAACACTAAGTTACAGACTCTCTATGTGGGAAACTAAAGGACAATAACATGAACTCATGATCACTAATGATTTGTTTTTATATGTCTCATGTTTTCCAGGCCAGGTGTTTGAGAGTTTAGTTTAATTCCTGTACTTATTTTATTTTAATTTAATAGTGCGTGGTGAGATTTTCTTGAACATGATTATATACCCATGAGAGATGCTAGAAAAGTTAAAGATTTATTTTAAAGCACTACAGTCTTAAAATACAATACAATCCTCCCTAAGATATGTTACAAAGAGGGGCAGTCGGCCCGCTCCTAGTTCCTGATTTCCCCCATAAACTAACATGTCATTCCGAGAAGTTATTTCAAAAATTTTGTTTTTTATTTCAGGTTTAATTAGGTGGTTTATCTGCACTGTTTTTATTGTAATTCACCTGTATTTTTCTCTTTTTCAGACCTTTTCTTATCTTACCTCTCTTTCTCTCCTGCCCTTCCCTTCCCTGCAAGGACCATGGATACCCTTATTTCAACGCCGAAAGTTAGATTACACTACCCGGATCTATAAAACCAAAGAGCGGGGTAAGATTTATCTTCCACACACGAGACTTGAAGGTTTACAGGTTATAGAGGGATACATAGAGAACACCAAACACACACATGGCCGCTTCTAATATTACTCTAGTCTCCCATAATGTGAGGGGTCTTAACTCAGTAGTCAAGAGAAGGAAAGCATTGGCCCAATATAGACATATGGGTGCTAATGTAATATTCTTACAGGAGACCCATTTTACGTCCGGTCAAGTCCCAAAATATTGGGAGAGACAATTCCCCCTGCATATCCACTCTACTACTGACAAGAAAAAAAGAGGAGTGTCTATCTTACTGCATTCCTCTCTAAACTTTAACCTCACAAACACCATAATAGATAAAGATGGTAGATACATTATCATCAGAGGCAGGTTGAACGAGGTAGACACGGTTTTTTGTAACGTTTATGCTCCAAATGAGCAACAGGAACAATTTTTTACTGGGTTGTCGTTCCTCCTTTCCAGCTGGAACACAACCAGAATATTTCTGGCCGGGGATTTTAATGTATCTCTTTATAAGCAAGATTATTGCCCAAACGTACAACAGCAGCCTAGACACAATAGACACATAAGCAAAGCTAAATCTATCTTAAATATTTTAGAGGGACATAATCTTTTAGATTCCTGGAAGGCACTGTATGGTGATACTTCAGACCACACTTTCTTCTCCACGGCCCATCACAAATACTTTAGACTTGATTATATTTTCCTGAGCCAAATATTACTAACAAATCTTGTCTCCTCCTCTATTACTCCGTGTGTGTGGTCAGACCACGCGGTGGTACTAATAAAGATGGAGGGGCTTCTCCCACCCAATTCTATGAAGAGTTGGACTTATGATCCTACAATTTTGAAAGACCCCACACAGAAAGAGGTAGTACTCACACACATGGTGGAATATTGGAATCTTAATGCTGACACGGTAGATAACCCCATTCAGGTGTGGGCAGCTCACAAAGCGGTAGTGAGGGGATTGTTAATCCAGATTAAATCACAATACAAACGCAAAGCAAAAGCACTAATAGCCACCTATCAGTCGGAAATAACTGCTTTGGAAAGGCGACATAAACTAACTGGATCCCATAACATTTATAAAATCCTACAAGATAAGAGACGGGCCTTAGATAAAATACTAAACGATCAATCGGTAAGAGCAGGACTAAGATTGCAATCTAAATACTTTATCTACGCGAATAAGCCGGACAGATACCTTGCCAACAAGATTAGAAACAAAACTAGAGATATTACTATTCCCACACTTCGCAAGCCAGGAGGGGAAACAACCTCCAACCCAATAGATATAGTTAACACCTTTGCAGCATATTATGGGGCGCTATATGATGGACTCAAAGTTAACAAAACACCACAAACCCAATATCTACTCGCAAAATTCTTAGATGAGGCCAACTTACCTTCAATTAATCAGCAAGAGTTTGACACTCTAAGTGCAGACATCACAAGCCAAGAGGTGCTTGCAGTTCTACAGGAATTAAAACCGGGGAAGGCGGCTGGTCCAGACGGCTTCCCGGGCGATTATTATAAATTATTCAAGCCATCTCTTACACCTCACTTAGTCAAATTCTGTAATCATATCATGCAAGGTCACCCCATCCCCCCTGAACTTTTGGATGCCAAGATCATAGTAATCCCCAAACCAGGTAAAGATAAATTGTCTTGTCATAACTATAGACCAATCTCCTTAATAAATCAGGACTTAAAAATTTTCACAAAAATCTTAGCCAATCGCCTAAAACACATCCTCCCCAAACTAATCCATCCCGACCAGGTGGGTTTCATTAAAAACAGAGAGGCTCCAGATAACATTAGGAGAACGATTGCCCTAATTGATTATGCACAAGACACAAAAACTCCTTCTCTGTTGCTCTCTTTGGACGCAGAGAAGGCGTTTGATAGAGTTGACTGGGAGTTTATGCTGGCGGTGTTGGAGAGAGTAGGAATTGGAGGGCCATTTCTAGACGCGATTAAAAATATATACTCCACCCCGACAGCGCGAGTCAGGGCTATGGGTCATCAGTCCGATAAATTTGCAGTCCTTAATGGTACCCGTCAGGGATGTCCACTGTCCCCCCTGTTGTTTGCACTATGCATAGAGCCCCTTGCTCAACACATTAGAAGGTCTCCAGACATCTCAGGAATAACTATTAAACGGGGGGAGTACAAACTCACTTTATTTGCAGACGACATCTTACTATCATTGACCAAACCCTTGATCTCCCTACCAAACCTTTATAAAATTCTTGAAACGTTCTCTGAAATTTCGGGATACAAAGTAAACTTAGAGAAATGTGAAGCAATGCCCATTGCACTTCCTGATCTTACAAAAAAGCTAATAGAATTAAATTTTGAATTTAAATGGGTTAAACAACACCTTCGTTATTTAGGGATTAACCTAACAAAAAGCTCATCAGAACTATATCAGGCTAATTACCCCACAATATTTAAATCTATTAAACAGGATCTAAGAAACTGGAGCAAACTGGGATTTTCTTGGTTTGGTAGATTATCTTCAGTTAAAATGACGATACTCCCACGGATTCTATATTTGTTCCGCACGCTACCCATAAATATCCCAACCCAAGATCTTGAAGATCTCCAAAAACACACTAATGGTTTCATAAGAGGCAATAAAAAGGCCCGTATCTCATCTAATACACTCAATAGGCACAGGAAACTGGGGGGAATTGGGGCACCAAATTTTAAACTATACTACCAGGCGGCGAGGCTAGCACAAACAGCTCTCCTTAATGAATTAGAGGAGGATATTTTATGGACAAAAATAGAGGCAGACATTACAGAAATAGAACCACGATCATTAATACTATGGGACCCAAAAAACTGCACAGGTAAAAATCATGTAGCCTTCTCAATCTCAGACTTCATGATTAAGCAGTGGTCCAAGCTCACCTCAACTTTTCAACTACTACCACACAACTCTATTAAAACACCATTGAGATGTGTAACTAAAGCGGAACGTACTCCAATTATTAAAAAGTGGGAAAACAGAGGACTATATAGAATAGCAGACCTATTAGACAGGGGTAAAATGATTACCTACACACAATTACAAGATAAACTTAACCCAATCAAGCTTCAATGGTTCTTATACCTACAAATTTCGTCCGCCATACAACACCTTACACCAGAGGGCTCAAGTGGTTCTCTCACCACCTTAGAAATCATTTGTAGCTCGCCAACAAGACCCAAGAACTCTATATCTAGACTATACCAAGCAGTTCAACGTGCTACAGGGAACACTAAAACCCCTCTACAGACTAAATGGGAGACAGATCTAGATACAGTTTTTGAGGTTCACACATGGCAGGACATCTTATATAATACAGGAAGAGGGTTACTCAGTGCAGATATGTTAGAGAACTGTATTAAAACTAGCTTTCGCTGGTACCTTACCCCGATAATAACATCACATACTATAAGACAGGGTTCCAAACTCTGCTATAGAGGTTGCGAAGAAGAGGGTTCATACAAACACATGTGGTGGGACTGTCCTCACTCCCATAATATATGGAATAAATTGTCTCAGTTCCTAAGTTCCATCCTGGAAAGTCCCATTAAACTCTCTATGGAACAAGCATTACTACATACCAGACTTAAAGAGTTTAACAAACATATAAATCAATTCATTAAGATTACTTGCACGGCCACTAGGGTATGTATTGCACGTCACTGGAGGGAGTGTGCTCCAAACTGGGGGGAAATTATACTTAAGATCAGGCACTATTATGAGATGTCAGCACAGGCAGCCACGATACAGGGTACGCAGGAAACCTTCCAGAAAGTCTGGTATTACTGGATTATGCATGATACACCAAAAACTAGAGCAGAGGATATATGAAGGGTTCTCTACATACAGGTCCACCTATTTTTGAGCTGCAAGACTATGTGAAGCCGTTCAGATACCGAACTATACCGCATAGAGTAAAGGATGAGGTTCCATATAGGTCCTTTCCCGTCCCCATTTCCTTCCCTCTCTTTCTCCATTTCTAACTATTCTCTCCCTTCCCCTTAATCTTGAACTTTGTTTACAGTTAAAAAAAAAAAAAAAAACAGCTATGATTTCAACTTTTATAGTTGAAAGTAGAACAATCTAATATATTGCTTTCAATTGTTTTAGTTTACCAACGAGCTTAGGTTTTTAGCAGAACTCTGTGAATATCCTTAGATCTTTATTTGTGATGAGTATTTTTTTTCTCTCCTTTTTGGATAAGTTTAAAGCTGTTAATGTCACTGTCACAACGTATATAATTTTCAGACTTCTGTTGTATGATATGTTTTGTTATAAAAAAGCATAAGGAAAAATATTTTCAATAAAAATCTATATTAAATTAAATAGATCCTAGAAACTAAGGGTGGGGTTCACTCCTAATTGCCTACCAATTGAAAACACACAATTGTTGTCCAAATACAAAAGCCCCTATTGTAGAAAATGCTAAGTGACTTTACCTTATAAGTATACAGTTGCAGAATTCAAATCTAATTCACAAGATGAATGCTCGTGAATATTCTGCTCCCTTATAACTATACAGTTGCAGAATTCAAATCTAATTCACAAGATGAATGCTTGTGAATATTCTGCTCCCTTATAACTATACAGTTGCAGCATTCAAATCTAATTCACAAGATGAATGCTTGTGAATATTCTGCTCCCTAATGAAATAACTCTTGCACTTAATGCAATCCTTATATAAATGAGATCCTTATTTCAGTGAGATCCACTGGTTATCAGACAAAAAGTGTCCTGGTGTAAACTTGATTTTTGATTTTTGATTTTTTATATATATATTTTTTTTAGTTTTTTTGTATATGTAGTAGTAGTCAGTTAAATTGATTTTTAAGTTAGTCTTAAATTGCTTTGATGGTGTATCAATTTTTTAATCTCTAAAGATATGATGTAGTAAAAAAGTCACCTTTAGGAGATTGTCTCCAATATTTGTTATGGAATAAGTGCATAAATAAGTATTATTGCTATTGAAAGCATGTAAATCAAAGGGACTCTTCTAAATGGTTAAGAAGATATTAAAATTCTAAATTTTGTATATAAAATAATTAAATATCATGGTGTATAGTATGAAATCGAAAATATATTAAACACGTATATGATAATGATTCTAAATTAATGGAAAAACTAAGTACATGGTGAAAATGTGTCTACCGTTCATAGAGTTAATTAGATATGTTTTCTAATCTGTGTATTGCAAACTAATAACTACTGATGTCATGTAATGAATATTTAAATGAACATTTGGAAAATTGAAATTTAGAGCATCTGAACCTATAAGGTTCAAGCTGATGTCTACTGATGTCTTGTAATGAATATTGTAATAGACTGTTGGAAAATTGTAATTTAGAGCATCTGAACCTCTAAGGTTCATATGGACTACCAGGAATGTGGACAGCCTGAAATATTGGAATTTTAATTGGTGCGATGTACTTGTATTTTGTGTGAGATGAACAAAGTCAATGTATAGTAAGAATGATCTTTGATCTGTTATTATGTATGCCATGTTAATTTATGTCATTGTTGGTAAGTTTAATTATTAGTTAAATGCTGCTAAATCCAAGTTGGCATTTAAACCTTCGGGAAATAGTGTTTTTAGCTTGAAAATCCAAAAGGTTTCTCGTTGTCTAAGTTTATTGGTTCTGTTGTAATCTGCTGACCTAGGAATGAAATCTATGGGAATAAATCTGAAAATGTGGGGGTTGCCCTGATGTTTTGCTAGGCAATGGGTAGGGACACTGTGTTTGACTTTCATTTTCCTACAATTTTTACAGTTACGAAAGTGTTCCCCCCACCTTGTTTTAACCTTCCTAGAGGTGTGGCCCACATATTGTAGGCCACATATGCACTCTACCAGGTATACCACAAAAGAGGTATTGCAGTTGTAAAAACCCTGAATGGGATATATGTCTCCGGTGGTATGGGACCTGAAAGTTTTGGTGCCAGATTAAATGTATTGACAAGAGTTGCAACCAGTTTTGCCACATTTATAAACCCCCTGTAAGCCAAAGATGGCTTTCTTGAATTTGATGATATTTTTGGATTGCTGTTTGGTATGTTTGACTATTTTACTGGGTGCTAATCTGCTTCTTAGGGTTGGGGCTCTCCTATAAACTATCTTTGGTCTGTCCTGTACAATATTTATCAATATAGGATCCCTTTGGATAACATGCCAGTGTTTACAAATAATCTGATTTATTTTTTGAAAATTGTTATTATATTGAGTGATAAACATGATATTTCCCTGATCTATTGGTGTGTTTGTTACTGGGTTAATATTGTTATTATTGGATAGTATCTCAATCCTATCTAACTGTTTGGTTCTTGTTAATGCATTATCTAAGATGTGAGCCGGGTAGTTTTTTTCAATAAATCTATTGTATATGGTCTGACTTTGTTCGAGAAAAGTGTTATAATCTGAACACTTCCTCCTGATGCGTCTGAACTGACTGTACTGTACATTATTAATCCAACTTCTATGATGATTGCTATAGTATTCCAAATAACTGTTGCTGTCCACATCTTTGAAAAATGTTTTAGACGTTATGGTCTGGTTGGGTCCCCAACTAAGTACCAAGTCTAAATAATCTATTGATTCAGATTGTATATTGGCTGTGAATGTGATTCCCATATCATTATTATTGAGTTGTGTTATGAATAGTTCTGCTGATTCTAAATTGCCATCCCAAATGAAAATAAGATCATCTATAACACATATAATCGGGTTTTGCTGATAGACCCTGAGATCTGTCTGTATTTTCTCTATGTTGGTGCTACTCTGGCTATAGAGTTGGCATCTATGTTCAATTAAAATTCTCATTAAATTAAAATAACACTCATTGAGTGCCTCGTACCACTTTTTTAAGAGTGCAGGATCATCTTTAAAAGAAAAATGTTTAAAAATCCTCAATCCTCTGGGAATATATTTTACCTCTATATATTTTTCTAGAGCCGTGAGGTCCCACCAGTGTCTATGTTCTTTATTTAATTCTTCTTCTAATAAATAAAAAAGGTCCCTCATGGGTTTGATTTCATTACTTTCTGAAATAATATCCGAAATATTATTATCTTTGGAAAGATTAAAACTAAGTCTTTTGGAACTGCGTTCTTCTTTGGATTGCATTTTGTGTTATAATTGAAAAATATAGTAATATGATAAACAGAAAATATGGTGCTGGGCGTGTGTAGTGTACGATGTGTTGTGTTTAATACTAATGTGTGATATTAGTTACTAAAAATGTGGTGTATGGACTAAATGTGAGCAGTGAAAAAGGACGGATGTGATAGAATGTGCAATGTGCTGTGAGGAGGTGTATTGTGTTAGTGTTAACCCTTAGGTAATGCGTTAATCAATAGGGTATTGGATAATATTAGAAAGCAAGCTCTGGAATGTATGAAGTACATTTTGCAACATAATTATTTTTTATATTTAGACCGGTATTATTTGCAGATTAGGGGGCGGCCATGGGTACCAGGTTCGCCCCGAGTTTCGCTAATCTCTTTATGGGATTATTTGAGGAGGTATACATTTACCATGCGGACCTTGGGGGGAACCTGGTATTCTATGGCCATTATATAGATGATCTTATTTTCATTTGGGATGGCAATTTAGAATCAGCAGAACTATTCATAACACAACTCAATAATAATGATATGGGAATCACATTCACAGCCAATATACAATCTGAATCAATAGATTATTTAGACTTGGTACTTAGTTGGGGACCCAACCAGACCATAACGTCTAAAACATTTTTCAAAGATGTGGACAGCAACAGTTACTTGGAATACTATAGCAATCATCATAGAAGTTGGATTAATAATGTACAGTACAGTCAGTTCAGACGCATCAGGAGGAACTGTTCAGATTATAACACTTTTCTCGAACAAAGTCAGACCATATACAATAGATTTATTGAAAAAAACTACCCGGCTCACATCTTAGATAATGCATTAACAAGAACCAAACAGTTAGATAGGAATGAGATACTATCCAATAATAACAATATGAACCCAGTAACAAACACAGCAATAGATCAGGTAAATATCATGTTTATCACTCAATATAATAACAATTTTCAAAAAATAAATCAGATTATTTGTAAACACTGGCATGTTATCCAAAGGGATCCTATATTGATAAATATTGTACAGGACAGACCAAAGATAGTTTATAGGAGAGCCCCAACCCTAAGAAGCAGATTAGCACCCAGTAAAATAGTCAAACATACCCAACAGCAATCCAAAAATATCATCAAATTCAAGAAAGCCATCTTTGGCTTACAGGGGGTTTATAAATGTGGCAAAACTGGTTGCAACTCTTGTCAATACATTAAATCTGGCACCAAAACTTTCAGGTCCCATACCACCGGAGACATATATCTCATCCAGTGTTTTTACAACTGCAATACCTCTTTTGTGGTATACCTGTTAGAGTGCATATGTGGCCTACAATATGTGGGCCGCACCTCTAGGAAGGTTAAAACAAGGTGGGGAGAACACTTGCGTAACTGTAAAAATTGTAGGAAAATGAAAGTCAAACACAGTGTCCCTACCCATTGCCTAGCAAAACATCATTTTCAGATTTATTCCCATAGATTTCATTCCTAGGTCAGCAGCTTACAACAGAACCAATAAACTTAGACAACGAGAAACCTTTTGGATTTTCAAGCTAAAAACACTATTTCCCGAAGGTTTAAATGCCAACTTGGATTTAGCAGCATTTAACTAATAATTAAACTTACCAACAATGATATAAATTAACATGGCATACATAATAACAGATCAAAGATCATTCTTACTATACATTGACTCGGTTCATCTCACACAAAATACAAGTACATCACACCAATTAAAATTCCAATATTTCAGGCTGTCCACATTCCTGGTAGTCCATATGAACCTTAGAGGTTCAGATGCTCTAAATTACAATTTTCCAACAGTCTATTACAATATTCATTACAAGACATCAGTAGACATCAGCTTGAACCTTATAGGTTCAGATGCTCTAAATTTCAATATTCCAAAAGTTCATTTAACCCCTTAACGACCGAGGACGTGCAGGGTACGTCCTCCGAAAAAAGGCAGTTAAAGCCTGAGGACGTACCCTGCACGTCCTCGGTGTGGAAAGCAGCTGGAAGTGATGCTGCTCACTTCCAGCTGCTTTCCGGTTATTGCAGTGATGCCTCGATATGGAGGCATCCTGCAATAACCTTTTTAAGCCATCGGTGGCTTACAGTGCATTGGTGGGTGGGAGCCGAACCGGGAGGCGGGTGGCGGCCATCGATGGCCCTCGTGATGTGGAGGGGGGCGGGATAGTGGACAGGGATGCCAGGGGCGTGCACTGACGTGCGCACGTGCACGGGAGGGTGGGGGCGGGCGCGTGCACAGGGAGGGAGCGGGTGGGAACCGCTACACACAGAAAAAAAAGTTTAGGGAAATAAAAAAAAAACTGTTAAAAAATTTTACAAAATCAGATAAAAAAACACATCAGTTAGGTGGTGGGGGTTGGTCTGTGGGGAGGGGGAAGCTACACTACAGAAAAACCGGGGAAAAAACAAAAAAAAACATATTTTCTTGCAAACTGGGTACTGGCAGACAGCTGCCAGTACCCAAGATGGCCCCCAATAAGGCAGAGGGGAGGGTTAGAGAGCGGTTTTGGGGGGATCAGGGAGGTTGGGGGCTAAGGGGGGATCCTACACAGTAGCATATGTAAATATGCTAAAAGAATTTTTTATTATTTTTAAAAACCCTTTTATTTTAGTACTGGCAGACTTTCTGCCAGTACTTAAGATGGCGGGGACAATTGTGGGGTGGGGAGGGAAGGGAGCTGTTTGGGAGGGATCAGGGGGTGGGATGTGTCAGGTGGGAGGCTGATCTCTACACTATAGCTAAAATTAACCCTGCAAGCTCCCTACAAACTCCCTAATTAACCCCTTCACTGCTAGCCATAATACACGTGTGAGGCGCAGCAGCATTTAGCGGCCTTCTAATTACCAGAAAGCAATGCCAAAGTCATATATGTCTGCTATTTCTGAACAAAGGGGATCCCAGAGAAGCATTTACAACCATTTGTGCCATAATTGCACAAGCTGTTTGGAAATAATTTCAGTGAGAAACCTAAAATTGTGAAAAAATTTAACTTTTTTTTTTAAATTTGATCGCATTTGGCGGTAAATGGTGGCATGAAATATACCAAAATGGCCCTAGATCAATACTTTGGGTTGTCTACTACACTACACTACACTAAAGCTAAAATTAACCATACAAGCTCCCTAAAAGCTCCCTAATTAACCCCTGAACTGCTGGGCATAATACACGTGTGGTGCGCAGCGGCATTTAGTGGCCTTCCAATTACCAAAAAGCAATGCCAAAGCCATATATGGCTGCTATTTCTGAACAAAGGGGATCCCAGAGAAGCATTTACAACCATTTGTGCCATAATTGCACAAGCTGTTTGTAAATGATTTCAGTGAGAAACCTAAAATTGTGAAAAATTTTAATTTTTTTTTAATTTGATCGCATTTGGCGGTGAAATGGTGGCATGAAATATACCAAAATGGGCATAGATCAATACTTGGGGTCGTCTACTACACTACACTAAAGCTAAAATTAACCCTACAAGCTCCCTAAAAGCTCCCTAATTAACCTCTTAACTGCTGGGCATAATACACGTGTGGTGCGCAGTGGCATTTAGCAGCCTTCTAATTACCAAAAAGCAACACCAAAGCCATATATGTCTGCTATTTCTGAACAAAGGGGATCCCAGAGAAGCATTTACAACCATTTATGCCATAATTGCACAAGCTGTTTGTAAATAATTTCAGTTAGAAACCAAAAGTTTGTGAAAAAATTTGTGAAAAAGTGAACGATTGTTTGTATTTGATCGCATTTGGCGGTGAAATGGTGCTATGAAATATACCAAAATTGGCCTAGATCAATACTTTGGTATGTCTACTAAAAAAAAATATATACATGTCAAGGGATATTCAGGGATTCCTGAAAGATATTAGTGTTCTAATGTAACTAGCGCTAATTTTGAAAAAAAAATGGTTTGGAAATAGCAAAGTGCTACTTGTATTTATGGCCCTATAACTTGCAAAAAAAGCAAAGAAGATGTAGAACATTGGGTGTTTCTAAACTCAGGACAAAATTTAGAAACTATTTATCATGGGTGTTTTTTGGTGGTTGTAGATATGTAACAGATTTTGGGGGTCAAAGTTAGAAAAAGTGTGTTTTTTCCATTTTTCCTCATATTTTATAATTTTTTTTTATAGTAAATTAAAAGATATGATGAAAATAATGGTATCCATTTAATGGCGAGAAAAACAGTATATAATATGTGTGGGTACAGTAAATGAGCAAGAGGAAAATTACAGCTAAACACAAACACCGCAAAAATGTAAAAATAGCCTTGGTCCCAAACAGACAGAAAATGGAAAAGTGCTGTGGTCATTAAGGGGTTAAATATTCATTACATGACATCAGTACTTATTAGTTTGCAATACACAGATTAGAAAACATATCTAATTAACTCTATGAACGGTAGACACATTTTCACCATGTACTTAGTTTTTCCATTAGTTTAGAATCATTATCATATACGTTTTAGGACACTACACCTTAATATATTTTCGATTTCATACTATACACCATGATAATTATTTTATATACAAAATTTAGAATTTTAATATCTTCTTAACCATTTAGAAGAGTCCCTTTGATTTACATGCTTTCAATAGCAATAATACTTATTTATGCACTTATTCCATAACAAATATTGGAGACAATCTCCTAAAGGTGACTTTTTTACTACATCATATCTTTAGAGATTAAAAAATTGATACACCATCAAAGCAATTTAAGACTAACTTAAAAATCCATTTAACCGACTACTACTACATATACAAAAAAAAAAAAAAAAAAAAAATATATATATATATATATATATATAAAAAAAATAAAAAATAAAAAATCAAGTTTACACCAGGACACTTTTTGTCTGATAACAATTATTAATTTTTGAGTCAATCTGTGAGATCTGTCATTGTATAACCGGTATCCAGAATTAATTATACTACATTCAATAAATTCACTTTTTATAAGAACATTTGCATTATTATAAACTTTATCAAAATCCCTTCTGTAAACTAAATAATGAATTTACATTTTAATATACAAAAGTTATAACCTATCCAACTGAATATGCGATGGCTTGTGCGATGACTTGTATATTATTTTTACAGCCGTGGGGTCCAGTTCCCCAGTTCTATTCTTGCACGTTGTTACTTTGATTCTTTTGTTTTCTATTTATAGTTTTATTTCCACTTTTGATATTAACATTTACATTTCACACTATTTACATACATCAACAATTATATCTCTTTAAACAACACCACATGTCTGTTTCAAAACAAACATACAAGACTCCAAATATTTATTATACATACATTAACTCCCATATATATGTGATCAATTGCCAGGAGAGGCTGTTGAGATCTCACACATTTAGAATTATCTATCTTAACAATATTTGTGACATATACTTTTAATAGGTTAGGAACATTTTTGCGATTTTTTGATATATATTAACAGAGGTCAAACTCACAGGTATATATCGCAATTAGTGTTGATGTGATTCACAGTGTTAACCCAGTCACGATTGGTCTCTTTCAGAAACTATGACAACTTCCGCTTTTAAACTTACCTGTATTTAAGGTTTTAACTTGTTCTAATTGTATCCATTGTTTTACACCTGAGGAAACGACCAGACATTGGTCGAGAAACGCGTAGCAATTCTTTTATGGATTAAAGATTTCAATTTTATCTCACTGAAGTTGTCTATCATTTTCATTGATCCACTCTGGAAAGGTGTTTGATCTCAAAATCTACTGCAGTCTGCAATACTATTCCCCACAGACATACGGTCACTTCAATCAAGCCACGCAGAGATTCACCTGCTTGCAGTTCACCTGAGACTCACCAGTGTGCTAACCACTGAGAGTGTTAGTCCGCCCTACAGCACCGGTCACAGTACGGTGCATAGCTTTTCGGTAAGCCTTTTTTGAATATTGTCCATTTGATTTTGATTCAACAGTATCACGCTATGTGGCGCCCTCTTTTTCATTTTTAAATTTCCAGAAATCTTCACTCCGAGGACCAGAGGAGCTCGCCGCTTTACACTTCGCTTCACATTGCCTTTATATCACTGCTCGACCACACGAGAAATACATGGTTTGTGCACAGTCTTGAATTTTTTCTCAATATTTAGCGCACCCCGCTCTCGGTTCACCTCGGGGTTCCGTGTCTGACTTTCAGCTAATAAATATAATGTAGGTGGCAGTGGGCTCCGGGAGCGGCGTTTTAGGGGTTAATAATTGTATTTAGTTGCGGCGGGGTCCGGGAGCGGTGGTTTAGGGGTTAATATATTTATAAGAGTTGCGGCGGGGTCCGGGAGCGGTGGTTTTGGGGTTAATATATTTATTAGAGTTACGGTGGGCTCCGGGAGCAACGGTATAGGGGGTAAACAGTATAGTATAGTGTGGGTGTTTATTGACAGGGTACCAAGAAAGCTGAAAAAAAGCCGAAGAGCAGCGAGATCTATGACTATTAGTTAACAACAGTCCGCTGCTCATCGCATGGTACTTGGTACGCTGCTTTTTGACAGTTTTTTTGATAATTATGGAGAACGTATTCATGTCCGCGGCAGCGATGTTAGGCGATCTTAGGCGAGCGTATTGGTGCCGTCGAATGCAAGAAAGTCGACGCTTTGATAAATAGATGCCATAGACTTATCATTGAAGTAGCTTCCCACTAAAGTCACATTTAAAAAAAAGTAGCTTTATTGCACATCCACATAGAACAAACCTATTTTCCAGTGATTGTACACTTGTTGAATGCTCAAATATTTTAGAATACAAAGTTTAATTACGTGCAGTAAATAAGGTAGTATTTGTGTTTTATTTTATTAGACTAAGTGGGGGCTTTTTGGTTACTGATGCTTTGAGGGTTCTATAACGTCCCAGCAACTAAAGGCATTCCTTAAAGAAACACTTTTCTGGATTTGGGCCACATTGGATCATAATACTTGGAGTTTCAGGGAGATTGCACTCCATTTGCTGGCATCAGGGAGCCGCTATTACAATCAGGGAGACTCCCTGAACTTCAGGGAGACTTGGGATGTCTGACTTAATATACAATGTTCTATAATGAAAGCCCAATTACTACTCTGCTTCTCACTCCTAAAGGGGCAGTTTAGCCCAAAAATGTCTCCCCTTTAAATTGTTCCCAATGATTCATTTTACCTGCTGGAGTGTATTAAATTGTTTACATGTAGCTTGTTTACCCTTATTTTGGCCTTTGAAATAGCTTATTTAGCCTGTGGAATCCCAACCTACACTGAAAGTTTATATACTAGAGTCTAGGATATTAACAAGCCAAAGTATAAACAACCAGCAGAAAAAAATTTATGGCAAGACATGAGGCTTCATATTTTGCATCAAATCTTTACTGAATCCAAACAGTAGCAAAGAAAACATACAGAGAAAAAAAAATAATAGCATAGTAACAAGACTGCACCAATCAGCACACAGCAGCCTAATAAACTGTAATGAACAAGTCCAGCACTTCCTCTTTTCTTTGCTGCTTCCAGACAGCAGGTCATGTATTCATTTTTTCCCTCAAATTTGAATGTATTTTGATTAACTTTGCTTAAAAGTTAAGATCACTAATCTTTTTATCTTTGTTTTAGAATACACTATAACCCATTATATAGGTTGCTTTCCTAGGTTCTTTAGTCTCTATTCTGTTTATCTTGTTTAAGACTTTTCTGTATAACTATTATATATGGTTTCTTTCCTAAGTTCTTTATATTCTTATCCCTTTATTTTTCATATTCTTATCCTATATGTAATTGTTTGTTTTATATTGGAACAAGCAATAGGTTTAAAGCCTGCTTGCCTGCATGATGTTTGTATATTAGGCCGGTTTCCAGGCCCCGTTTCTTTTCTTGCAAAGCTTTATTTAATACAGTGTGAAGAGTGTGTGTGGCCAGTAGCCAGGCCTCATTATTTCATTTTTCATAGAACTTATTTCCATCAGGTGCCGTGCTTAGGACTCCCCTTTTTTTCTGCACATTTTATTAAATTTAGACAAGTCTGTATTTGTTAAATTTGTTTTCTAGCTTGCCTACAATTAATAGGTTTTACCTTGTGTGTTGTATTATCTTAGTATGATGTAAGCCTTATGGTCTAAGATTATATATAGTAATTTTAGGGCCGTGTCACACCATTTCTAGCAGCCCCATCTGAGTGACCTATCTATTTATATAAAAATGTCTCTTACTTAATAATATGAAATCCTTTATTTCTTGCCTTCCAGAGCTTTCATGAGGGGGATTTTTAGACTGTTAGACCCAGGTTTGATGGCCCTCTGGGTCTGATAGAATTAAAAAGTATTTCTTGTTATAGACTATAAAGTATTATAGACTCAGATGCTGATCTAAGGATCCAGTATTAACCTTTTAAAAGCCTGCATGAATCTGTATGTTGGTGAATATTTGTGTTTGTGTGTATATATATATATATATATATATATATATATATATATATATATATATATATATATATACACAGGTGGCCCTCATTTTACAACGGTGCAATTTACACCGTTTCAGAATAACAACCTTTTTTTCCAGTCATGTGAGTGCTATTGAAAAGCATCGAGAAGCAGTGCATTTTTTAAAATAGTCAGTAGGTGGAGCTGTCCGCTTGTGTTGCAGCAAAGCCAAGCAAGCTGAAATTAATCAGTTTAACCAGACCTGAGCTATCGAGCAGATTTCAAAGGAACAAAATCTTCCTGTCTATAAATCAGTCCAGATTGGAATGCATAGAAAGAAATGTTTGCAGAAAAATGCAAGTGAAGTCTGTGTTGTGTGATTATTTTATTAGGATTATAAATCCCTGCTGTGCCTGCTGTGTGAAGTTTTTGCTGGATATGGAACCACGTTGTACCCCTCCCTTATACTGTATACTTACCTCATATGGATTGAAGGGTTGTGATTGTAAGAGCAGGAGTATACATTTGTTATCTGTTCATCTAAAAAAACAGTATACCGATATCTATTCTTTTTTAACCCCTTAATGACCACAGCACTTTTCCATTTTCTGTCCGTTTGGGACCAAGGCTATTTTTACATTTTTGCGGTGTTTGTGTTTAGCTGTAATTTCCCTCTTACTCATTTACTGTACCCACACATATTATATACCGTTTTTCTCGCCATTAAATTAACTTTCTAAAAATACCATTATTTTCATCATATCTTATAATTTACTATAAAAAATTTTATAAAATATGAGGAAAAAATGGAAAAAAACACACTTTTTTTAACTTTGACCCCCAAAATCTGTTACACATCTACAACCACCAAAAAGAAAACATGCTAAATAGTTTCTAAATTTTGTCCTGAGTTTAGAAATACCTAATATTTACATGTTCTTTGCTTTTTTTGAAAGCTATAGGGCCATAAATACAAGTAGCATTTTGCTATTTCCAAACTACTTTTTTTCAAAATTAGCGCTAGTTACATTGGAACACTAATATCTTTCAGGAATCCCTGAATATCAATCGACATGTATATATTTTTTTTAGAAGACATCCCAAAGTATTGATCTAGGCCAATTTTGGTATATTTCATGCCACCATTTCACCGCCAAATGCGATCAAATACAAAAAATCGTTCACTTTTTCACAAATTTTTTCACAAACTTCGGTTTCTCACTGAAATTATTTACAAACAGCTTGTGCAATTATGGCACAAATGGTTGTAAATGCTTCTCTGGGATCCCCTTTGTTCAGAAATAGCAGACATATATGGCTTTGGCATTGCTTTTTGGTAATTAGAAGGCCGCTAAATGCCGCTGCGCACCACACGTGTATTATGCCCAGCAGTGCAGGGGTTAATTAGGGAGCTTGTAGGGAGCTTGTATGGTTAATTTTAGCTTTAGTGTAGTGTAGTAGACAACCCAAAGTATTGATCTAGGCCCATTTTGGTATATTTCATGCCACCATTTCACCGCCAAATGCGATCAAATACAAAAAATCGTTCACTTTTTCACAAATTTTTTCACAAACTTCGGTTTCTCACTGAAATTATTTACAAACAGCTTGTGCAATTATGGCACAAATGGTTGTAAATGCTTCTCTGGGATCCCCTTTGTTCAGAAATAGCAGACATATATGGCTTTGGCATTGCTTTTTGGTAATTAGAAGGCCGCTAAATGCCGCTGCGCACCACACGTGTATTATGCCCAGCAGTGCAGGGGTTAATTAGGGAGCTTGTAGGGAGCTTGTATGGTTAATTTTAGCTTTAGTGTAGTGTAGTAGACAACCCAAAGTATTGATCTAGGCCCATTTTGGTATATTTCATGCCACCATTTCACCGCCAAATGCGATCAAATAAAAAAAAAAACGTTAAATTTTTCACAATTTTAGGTTTCTCACTGAAATCATTTACAAACAGCTTGTGCAATTATGGCACAAATGGTTGTAAATGCTTCTCTGGGATCCCCTTTGTTCAGAAATAGCAGATATATATGACTTTGGCATTGCTTTCTGGTAATTAGAAGGCCGCAAAATGCTGCTGCGCATCACACGTGTATTATGGCTAGCAGTGAAGGGGTTAATTAGGAAGTTTGTAGGGAGCTTGCAGGGTTAATTTTAGCTTTAGTGTAGAGATCAGCCTCCCACCTGACACATCAGACCCCCTGATCCCTCCCAAACAGCTCCCTTCCCTCCCCCACCCCACAATTGTCCCCGCCATCTTAAGTACTGGCAGAAAGTCTGCCAGTACAAAAATAAAAGCTTTTTGGGGGGTTTAGGTTTTTTAAAAAAATAAAAAAATAATTCTTCTGCTGTGTAGGACCCCCCTTAGCCTCCAACCTCCCTGATCCCCCCCAAAACAGCTCTGTAACCCTTCCCTATCTGCCTTATTGGGGGCCATCTTGGGTACTGGCAGCTGTCTGCCAGTACCCAGCTTGCACAAAAAAGGGCTTTTTTTTTTTTCTTAGTGTTTTTTTTTTCTGTAGTGTAGCTTCCCCAAACACCCCCCACCCCCCCCCACCACAACCCCTAATTGATCGTATTTTTTTTTTTAAATTTTTTGAACTGATTGCCTTTTTCTGTAGTGTAGCGGTTCCCACCCGCTCCCTCCCCGTGCACGCGCCCGCCCCCGCCCTCCCGTGCACGCGCGCGTCCGTGCGCGCCCCCGGGCATCCCCGCCCACGATCCCGCCCCCCTCCACATCTCCAGGGCCATCGATGGCCGCCACCCGCCTCCCGGTACTGCTCCCACCCACCAACGAAGGAAGCCACCGATCTCCGGTGCAGAGAGGGCCACAGAGTGGCTCTCTCTGCATCGGATGGCTTCAAAAGGTTATTGCAGGATGCCTCCATATCGAGGCATCACTGCAATAACCGGAAAGCAGCTGGAAGCAAACAGTATCGCTTCCAGCTGCTTTCCACACCGAGGACGTGCAGGGTACGTTCTCAGGCATTAACTGCCTTTTTTTTGAGGACGTACCCTGCACGTCCTCGGTCGTTAAGGGGTTAACCTCTTTTTGCTGTATCAAATATACCAGTTAAATGTGGGTGTAAACAGAGACAACTTCAAAGAATGAGAGGTATTTTACCATACCCACAGGGGCAAGAAAGAAGGTGGTTTCAAATTGGATTAATCTTTACCAACATGTGACACATACATCATTCTGATTAAGGTAATTTCAAGTAGGTGGACACCTAAAGGGGAAATTGGATTACTACAGTGGGAAAACAATATCTTACACACAGAGCCATCCTTGTCCTTGCTATGTATACATAAATTATAAATATATATATATATATATATATATAAAAAATATATATATATATATATATATATATATATATATATATATATATATATATATATATATATATATATATGAGTGAACAAGAGGACTGAAAGTGTGATGCTCTATAAAAGAACAAAACACTTGGGGACTGCTCTTTGGATCAGCCTGAAAAAGAACTAGTATGAGTCAAGTGCTTAGCTCAGTGACAAATTCAAGGCTTGGAATTGTCTAATTTTCTAGGCAAAACGATAGAGTGTATGTATTAACAGGTAGCTATAGAAAATGGTCAAAGCTGCTTTGCATCAAAAAGGGAAGGTAATATCCCTATTAAACTTCCCAATACAAATTAGAAATAGAGCCAAGAATGGGGTAAGAGTGCATCTGGCCAAGTTCTATAAAAATCTCCAGTGAATGTGAGGGGACGCTACTCCACAAATAATATTCAAAAAGTGGAAGAAAAATGTATATAGTATGGAACAAAAAATGTGTGTATATATATATATATATATGTAGATAAATGTAGAGTAGGAAGAGAGAATAGGTTCAGTGAAAGGCCTTATATAAAATGTTATGCATTTACATGTTTGAAGCAGAAAGTAAGATAAAAACAATTTCGTAAATTGTATAAAAAACAAACTTCAACAAATTAAATAAATAAATAAATGAATTCAACAAATAAAATGGATTAAACAAAAATAAAATGCAAATAAAGTTAGATAAAGGACTGGATATAAAAATAATCTCTATTGCTGTCTGAAAAAAGCACAGTAAGATCCGTAATAATGAATGAAAAAATGTCCTGTTCTGGGTAACAAATGATGGTAGATAATGAAGTCAAATTTCAGTAGAAGTAATCAGACAGTCTCTATCTTTAAATATATAGATGAGGTTCTAAAAGATCTTCTTATCCATATCTGGTTAATGAATGGGTACTCACCAGATATCACCTCAATCTTATGAGGTAAGTGCAATGCCCGTAAGGAGACTCCTTAGATAGTCTCTAGAGTGCTGCGAAGAGCTCTCAATGTTTCTTAGGGAGATGACTTCTTTCTTTTCCCAGAGGAGTATAGGAGGCTGTTCAGTGCTTCCTCAGGAGTACAAACATAGAACGAAAGGAGACACTAAGGGGGGTAGTTATCAAGCCGTCAACCACAAATAAGCTGGAATTCCACAGCGTATTTGTGGCAAGGCTGATATTTGTGGCGAGGCTGATTCGCCTTAGTTATCAAGCCCGAGATACCGGCAAAAGTAGAATTTTGTGACGTAAGCTTCGATCCGCCGGACTAGATTCTTACGTCACTCCAGATGTTCCGCACACAAGTGTGGCACAATCTGACTACTTTTGCTAGTTATCAAAAAACTAGCAGGTACGCTCGGCACTTTTCCGGCCCAGCGTACCTGGGTTTTCAATCCGCCGCCCTGGAGGCGACGGATCCCATAGGAATCAATAGGAGTCTGACCATAGCGAAAGTTCATGTTCGCTGCTGTCAGACAACCCATTGATTCCTATGGGAGCTGTCTACACCTAACACCCTAACATATACCCCAAGTCTAAACACCCCCTAATCTGCCCCCCCCTACACCGCCGCATCTAAATACATTTATTACCCCCTAAACCGCCACTCCCGGAGCCCACCGCCACTATAATAAACATGTTAACCCCTAAACCGCCGCTCCCTGACCCCGCCGCAACTATAATATATGTATTAACCCCTAAACCGCCGCTCCCAGACCCCTTTGCCACCTACATTATACCTATTAACCCCTATCCTGCCCCCCATACACCGTCGCCACCTATAATAAATTTATTAACCCATATCCTGCCCCCCCTACACCACCGCCACTGTAATAAAATTATTAACACCTAAACCTAAGTCTAACACTAACCCTAACACCCCCCTAACTTAAATATTAATTAAATAAATCTAAATAATATTTCTATTATTAACTAAATTTATCCTATTTAAAACTAAATACTTACCTTTAAAATAAACCCTAATATAGCTACAATATAAATAATAATTATACTGTAGCTATTTTAGGATTTATTTTTATTTTACAGGTAACTTTCAATTTATTTTAACTAGGTACAATAGCTATTAAATAGTTATTAACTATTTAATAGCTACCTAGCTAAAATAAAGAGAAATTTACCTGTAAAATAAAAACTAACCTAAGTTACAATTACACCTAACACTACACTATACTTTAATAAATTATTCCTATTTAAAACTAAATACTTACCTGTAAAATAAACCCTAAGATAGCTACAATGTAATAAATAATTACATTGTAGCTATTTTAGGATTTATATTTATTTTACAGGTAACTTTGTATTTATTTTAGCTAGTTAGAATAGTTATTAAATAGTTATTAACTATTTAATAACTACCTAGCTAAAAGAAATACAAAATTACCTGTAAAATAAATCCTAACCTAAGTTACAATTAAACCTAACATTATACTATCATTAAATTAATTAAATAAATTAACTACAAATAACTACAATTAAATACAATTACATAAACTAACTAAAGTACAAAAAATAAAAAAAGCTAAGTTACAAAAAAAAAAAATGCCCTACCCTATTTTAAATTAAAAAAGTTCAAAGCTCTTTTACCTTACCAGCCCTTAAAAGGGCCTTTTGCAGGGCATGCCCCAAAGAAAACTGCTCTTTTGCCTGTAAAAGAAAAATACAACCCCCCCCAACATTAAAACCCACCACCCACATACCCCTAATCTAACCCAAACCCCCTTAAATAAACCTAACACTACCCCCCTGAAGATCATCCTACCTTGAGTTGTCTTCAGCCAGCCGACCCACCGATGGTACCGAAGAGGAGATCCGGAGCAGCAGAAGTGATCCTCCAAGGGGCGCTGAAGAAGTCTTCCATCCGATTAAGTCATCATCCAGGCGGCGCTGAAGAAGTCTTCCATCCGGGCGATGTCATCTTCGAAGCGGCGCTGAAGAAGTCTTCCATCCGGGCGATGTCATCTTCCAAGCGGGGTCTTCAATCTTCTTCTTCAGAATCCATCTTCATTCCGCCGACGCGGAACATCCTTCTTCCCCGACAGACTACCGACGAATGAAGGCTCCTTTAAGGGACGTCAAACAAGATGGCGTCCCTTCAATTCCGATTGGCTGATAGGATTCTATCAGCCAATCGGAATTAAGGTAGGAAAAATCTGATTGGCTGATTGAATCAGCCAATCCGATTGAAGTTCAATCCGATTGGCTGATCCAATCAGCCAATCAGATTGAGCTCGCATTCTATTGGCTGTTCCGATCAGCCAATAGAATGCGAGCTCAATCTGATTGGCTGATTCAATCAGCCAATCAGATTTTTCCTACCTTAATTCCGATTGGCTGATAGAATCCTATCAGCCAATCGGAATTGAAGGGACGCCCTCTTGGATGACATCCCTTAATGGAGCCTTCATTCGTCGGTAGTCCGTCGGGGAAGAAGGATGTTCCGCGTCGGCGGAATGAAGATGGATCCTGAAGAAGTTTGAAGACCCCACTTGGAAGATGACATTGCCCGGATGGAAGACTTCTTCAGCGCCGCTTGGAAGATGACATCGCCCAGATGGAAGACTTCTTCAGCGCCGCCTGGATGATGACTTCATCGGATGGAAGACTTCTTCAGCGCCCCTTGGAGGATCACTTCTGCCGCTCCGGATCTCCTCTTCGGTTCCATCGGTGGGTCGGCTGTCTGAAGACAACTCAAGGTAGGATGATCTTCAGGGGGGTAGTGTTAGGTTTATTTAAGGGGGGTTTGGGTTAGATTAGGGGTATGTGGGTGGTGGGTTTTAATGTTGGGGGGGGTTTGTATTTTTCTTTTACAGGCAAAAGAGCAGTTTTCTTTGGGGCATGCCCCGCAAAAGGCCCTTTTAAGGGCTGGTAAGGTAAAAGAGCTTTGAACTTTTTTAATTTAAAATAGGGTAGGGCATTTTTTTATTTTGGGGGCTTTGTTATTTTATTAGGGGGCTTAGATTAGGTGTAAGTAGCTTAAAATTGTTGTAATATTTTTTAAATGTTTGTATCTTATTTTTTTATTTTTTGTAACTTAGCTTTTTTATTTTTTGTACTTTAGTTAGTTTATGTAATTGTATTTAATTGTAGTTATTTGTAGTTAATTTATTTAATTAATTTAATGATAGTGTAGTGTTAGGTTTAATTGTAACTTAGGTTAGGATTTATTTTACAGGTAATTTTGTATTTCTTTTAGCTAGGTAGTTATTAAATAGTTAATAACTATTTAATAACTATTCTAACTAGCTAAAATAAATACAAAGTTACCTGCAAAATAAATATAATTCCTAAAATAGCTACAATGTAATTATTAATTACATTGTAGCTATCTTAGGGTTTATTTTACAGGTAAGTATTTAGTTTTAAATAGGAATAATTTATTAAAGTATAGTGTAGTGTTAGGTTTAATTGTAACTTAGGTTAGGATTTATTTTACAGGTAAATTTCTCTTTATTTTAACTAGGTAGCTATTAAATAGTTATTAACTATTTAATAGCTATTGTACCTAGTTAAAATAAATTAAAATTTGCCTGTAAAATAAAAATAAATCCTAAGATAGCTACAATATAATTATTATTTATATTGTAGCTATATTAGGGTTTATTTTAAAGGTAAGTATTTAGTTTTAAATAGGATTAATTTAGTTAATAAGAGAAATATTATTTAGATTTATTTAATTAATATTTAAGTTAGGGGGGTGTTAGTGTTAGACTTTAGGGGTTAATAATTTTATTACAGTGGTGGCGGTGTAGGGGGGGCAGGATAGGAGTTAATAAATTTATTATAGGTGGTGACGGTGTAGGGGGGGGCAGATTAGGGGTTAATAAGTTTAATATAGGTTGCGGCGGGGTCTGGGAGCGGCGGTTTAGGGGTTAAACTATTTATTTAGTTGCAGTGAGGTCCGGGATCTGCAGGTTAGGGGTTAATAACTTTATTATAGGTGGCGGCGGTATAGGGGGGGCAGGATAGGGGTTAATAGGTATAATGTAGGTGGCGGCGGTGTCCGGGAGCGGCAGTTTAGGGGTTAATACATTTATAAGAGTTGCGGCGGGGTCTAGGAGCGGCGGTTTATAACTTTATTTAGTTGCGGGGGGCTCCGGGGGCGCCGGTATAGGGGGTAGAACAGTGTAGTTTAGTGTGGGTGCTTAGTGACAGGCTAGCAAAAAAGCTGTAAAAAAGCCGAAGAGCAGCGAGATCGGATGAGTGATAACTCTCACAATCCGCTGCTCATCGCCCCGTACTTGGTGCGCGGCTTTTTCACAGCTTTTTTGATAACTTAGGCGAAATTTTGCAGGTCCGCGGCGACGATGGTAGGCGAGCTTAGGCGGGCGTATTGAACCAGCGAAGGCAGGAAAAGTAGACGCGTTGATAACTACCCCTAATAGTGTAATACTGTAAATTTATTGACAGATAAAATAAACATATGTACGATTCCTTTGGTAATATGCTTACAGGAAAAGACCTCAACATATGAGGTATGTGTTGCGTGAAAGACAATGATAATCCACAAGATTAGTTCAAACTTTTATCGGTGAACCAGTATGTTGTGAAAGTAACTACCAGGACCGGGTAGCCTTTATAAAGCCGCCTTTTATATGTTGCGGTCTTTTCCTGTAAGCATATTACCAAAGGAATCGTACATATGTTTATTTTATCTGTCAATAAATTTACAGTATAACACTATTAGTGCTTCCTTTCGTTCTATGTTTGTACTCCTGTGGAAGCACTGAACAGCATCCTATACTCCTCTGGGAAAAGAAAGAAGTCATCTCCCTAAGAAGCATCGAAAGCTCTTCGCAGCACTCTAGAGACTATCTAAGGAGTCTCCTTATGGACATTGCACTTACCTCATAAGATTGAGGTGATATCTGGTGAGTACCCATTCATTAACCAGATATGGATAAGAAGATCTTTCAGAACCTCATCTATATATTTAAAGATAGAGACTGTCTGATTACTTCTACTGAAATTAGACTTCATTATCTACCATCATTTTTTACCCAGAACAGGACATTTTTTCATTCATTATTACAGATCTTACTGTGCTTTTTTCAGACAGCAATAGAGATTATTTTTATATCCAGTCCTTTATCTAACTTTATTTGCATTTTATTTTTGTTTAATCCATTTTATTTGTTGAATTCATTTATTTATTTAATTTGTTGAAGTTATTGTTTTTTATACAATTTACGAAATTGTTTTTATCCTACTTTCTGCTTCAAACATGTAAATGCATAACATTTTATATAAGGCCTTTCACTGAACCTATTCTCTCTTCCTACTCTACATATATATATATACATATTTTGTTCCATACTATATAAATTTTTCTTCCACTATTTGAATATTATTTGTGGAGTATGGTCCCCTGACATTCACTGGAGATTTTTATAGAACTTGGACAGATGCGCTCTAACCCCATTCTTGTGTGTGTGCCTCTGTCTGTCTGTATGTCTGTCTCTCTCTCTCTCTCTCTCTCTCTCTCTCTCTCTCTCTCATAAAACCACATACATATATTTAGAATTATATATATATATATATATATATATATATATATATATATATATATATATATATATATATACACATAGGAGGCCTTTCCAGTCAAACACTGTGTCATGTACCATATCTCCTCCTTACCCTTTTGAAAGATTTGAATTAGCATTTACATGATACTTTTTATTGAGAAAATGTATATATGAGTGTAATAGTTTATTTTAATATGTTTTTGATGTATTATGTGCAACTTTTTTTTAACCCTTACACTTTTCTTATATATATATATACATTCAATGCCAAAAATATTGGCACTCCTGCATTTCTGTCAGATAATGCACCACCTCGCCCAGAAAATTGTTGCAATTACAAATGTTTAGGAATTCTCATGTTTATTTCTTTTGTTTGTATTGGTGTGACACAAAGAAAAGGAGAAAAAAAAGCCAAATCTGACACATTCCACGCAAAACTCCAAAAATGGACTGGACAAAATTATTGGCACCTTCTCAAAATTGTAAGAAATAATTGAATTACAAGTATGTGATACTCCTGTAATTTGTAATTAAACTCACCAGTGTCAATTAACAGGTGCTGACAATATAGAAATCACACCGGCAATCAGTTAACATGGTGAAAAAATGACTCAACCTTTCTGTTGTGTCTCTATGTGCCACACTGATCAGGGAGAAGAGAAAGTGCAGCAAAGAATTGTCTGAGGATTTGAGATCAAAAATTGTGGAAAAGCATGGACAATCTCAAGGTTACAAGTCCATCTCTAGAGATCTTAATGTTCCTGTGTCCACTGTGAGCAATATTGTCAAGAGATTTACAGCCCATGGTACTGTAGCTAATTTCCCTTGACATGGATGAAAGAGAAAAAATGATCAAAGATTGCAACAAAGGATTGTTCGAATTGTGGATAAAGAACCTCAATCAACTTCCAGACAAATTCAAGATGACCTTCAGGCACAGGGTACAAATGTGTCAGCTTGCACTATACGTCACAATCTGAATAAAAAGGGACATGACTAAGGACTAGAGGTCCTAAACGTTGTCTTCTTTTTCTTTGAAGTCTCAATAAAGATGGAAGTTTTTGCATAAGTGGTGAGTGCTGCTGTTTCTTTTTGTCTGCGCTAAAAGAACCTGCACCCAGGTGGTAAATCGCCAAAGAACAGGTAAACAATGGTATTGAGACGGTTGTTTGTTCCTTTGAGTGTGCTTCTCTCTGTGTGTATATATATATATATATACTGTGTATATATATATATATATATATATATATATACATACATACAGTATCCCACAAAAGTGAGTACACCCCTCACATTTTTGTAAATATTTTATTATATCTTTTCATGTGACAACGCTGAAGAAATTACACTTTGCTACAATGTAAAGTAGTGAGTGCACAGCCTGTATAACAGTGTAAATTTGCTAGAAGATGCACAAGAAAGCCTGCAAACAGTTTGCTGAAGCAGACAAAGGACAAGCATGTGTGGCGGCAACCAAGGTCTGATGAAGTGGTGATTGATCCCCGAAACGTTACCTGTTTGTTTTTGATGTGCCAATAAAGCCATATATCTGCACAAATCCAGTGAGTGCATGCCTTTTTGTTTGTTTAAGTTGAATTTGGTCACTGAGAATCATGAATTTTCTCTGCTTAAAAAAGCATAATCATACATGAGCAGTTGATGATAAAATAAATTCAAACACGTTACTATTTAAAATATTTAAAATAGAAAAGAGTATTCCGCTGCGGACAAATTGGTATTTTATTTATGCTGATTTGACAAATTGTCCGATATACGAACAGCCAAATATTATTAGAAGAAACAGAAGAAAAATAAACAATTGCTTCACCAAATTGGTTTGTTCATTCATTCATTTATTCATTCCTCGCTTAGGGAGGTGAAAGACTAGGGTAAGATCTGCTATTTCTAAATACGAAAGCCATTGGAATGAGCAGTTGTGTGACTTCTGTGCTTTTGTTAGCTAGTCATTGAATTAAATTCAATCAGTAAGTTATATGTTCTCTTAGTATTGAAAAATAGGTTGTTTTTTAATTTGTCAAATTCTAAAACTTAATTTTTGTGTTAAAAATAGTTGTATATGTTGCTGTTCCCATTGGAAATAACAGTAACAAATCCAAAACAAATTTTTAGCTGAAACAAATGTCCACATGAATGAAATGTGGCCAAACCCAAACATTGTGAAAAAATAAAATAAAAAAATCTTTTAGACAAAACACATTTTTTACCTTTGTCCACCTCTAGTTTTAAAATAAAAGTTTTAAAATCTTAGCATTACACGTTTCACTTTAGAAACATACCCAACAGCTAATTGCATTGTAAAAACCTAAATTAATTTTCAAAATATAGAAAAGTAACTGTGTTATTTAGATTGTTATACAACAATACTATGGGGGATATTTATCAAAGCATCAACTATGTTGCATTCGTGGGCGTCAATACGCTCGCCTAACATCGCGGCCGCGGATCTCAATACGATCTCCATATTTATGAGAAAAGCCATCAAAAACACGTGCACCAAGTCCCGGGCGATAAGCATCGGACTGTTGTTAACTAACAGTCATCGATGACACTGTTATTCAGGTTTTTCCCAACTTTATTTATACCATTTCACTAAACATAACTAAACTGCTACAAAGTATACTAACACCCATAAACTACCTAACTACCTATTAACCCTTAAACCGCCACCCTCTCATAATCACAAACACTATAATAAACCTATAAACCCCTAATCTGCTGCTCCCAAAGTCGCCGCAACTAATAAAATGTATTAACCCCTATCCCGCCGCTCCCCAACACTGCCACCACTAAATGAACTTATTAACCCCTAAACCTCTGGCCTCCCACATCACCACCACTAGCTAAACCTATTGACCCCTAAACCATCAGCCCCCCACATCACAAAAAACTAAATGAAGCTATTAACCCCTAAACCTAACAACCCCTTAACTTTAAATTAAAATTACAAGATCCCTATCTTAAAGGGACAGTCAACCCAAAAAATGTCTTTACTCCTACAGATAATGTTTACTAGGATAAATATTTCAAAATGTAGTGCAATTTTGCTAAATATATTGTTTTCAAGAAAAATTACTTACTACATGTCCCTCTGGAGTTTTGAAATGGCCGCTAGCCCCCTCCTCTATTTCATCATAACCCTTTTTCCTTCCTTCCTCTTCTGCAAGAAACTTCTCGTGCCTCCGCATTCCTGTTTTTTGCTCCTGTGCAATGCGCTGATTTTAGTGACCTTTTGAACCGCTCAGTATCCTAGCGGTTCCTATATGCGGCGGACCAGTTGGCTTCTCTTCATCTACCGCCCCATATAGAAACCGCTAGGATACTGAGCGGTACTGATGATCCTGAATTCTGTTAATTTTACATGTCACATTAGATTTTCCTGGACGGCCCCCACTCACAGTTTATAACCAAGAATATGTCCGACAATAAAGCAGCCAAGCATTCCAACTGCAAGCTCTCAGCAGGTTTGCTGTCAATAGAAGGTGTCAGCCCTTGAATATATGTATCAGAACAAAGGGCTCAGTGATGAGAAATGTCTATGCAAAAACCCTCTGAGGATATACAGAAACCTTTCATGTCAGTTCTGTAATTAATAAACATTCATTATGTCAAAAGATGAACCTTTTGACATAAGGCAGCTGTTCATTACAAAAGTTTTAGCTAAAGTTATCAAGTACATACACCTGGATCAGGGATTTTTTTTATCTTATTTTAGTCCAGGTGCACTATATATATGTCCCCCAGTCTTTAGAATTGTACATAAGCATATGCAGGGATGAGATCTTGCTACACACAGGTGTCTGCAATTTACTCATATTCAGCACTCTTGCCTCAAACTATACAAATGTATTGATCCACGTGTTAAATAAACACATAGGTTAGAAGGGTATATATATATATATATATATATATTTATGTTGCACTGAAGATTTTAATAGAGTTCCTGAAAAATATTAACACTACACTAAGGAGATCCCTTATCACAGCTATACATCATAAAATACACTATACCCCCTGTAGCAGTGACATGAATAGCACTCCACACCGCAGCTAGGGTGCATCTAACCTTGTCTGTCTTTTAGTTTATCCCGCATTTAAATCCAAACTCAAGCTTCACTTTGTCATCATTATAAGACCCCAGAGATTATGCAGCTTTTAACTAGCGGGACAACCGTAGGACTACCTGTTGCTTACAGAGCCATCTGCAGTCTAGCAGTATTGGAAGGGCAGGTCTCAAAATACTACTGGAAGTTGGTTACCCTGCCAATCCGAGCTGCGGGGAAGCTGGGGAATTCTCTAGGGCATGCTTTCTACTAGAGATGATCAGCTCCTCTGTGCACTTTTCAAGCCCCTCTTTAGCTAATTGCTAACATCATTTTACTGCAACTTTGTACTTAATTGCAAAGGTATATTATCTTCAGCCTCCTTTATCCAAACATTTCACCCAATTGGGCTTCTTTAGGGCAGCCCAGAAGAAGCATGTAGGCTTGGTTTATTTGCAATAAGAAGACTGAGATTATACACCTCTGCAATAAAGAACAACTTTTCACAACCAATATACCTTTTTGTTGACTCTTGCTAAAATCTTAATTTTCTATCTGTACAGTATCTGAATCATGATTTATTTTGACTTCTATTTAGTAATTCAGAAGAAAAGATACAGTACCACACTCTGTATAAAAAAATGGATTCTTTATTCAAAATTAGTTAAAAAATTAAGGTAGCAAAGAACAGTGACAGCCTGCCACAAATATGGGGAGAGAGCGCAGCACACAGGCTTACGCGTTTCGGCAGATTTAGTAATGTCATATAAAAAGCGAATTGGATGTACCACCATATGCTAGAGACAAAATGGAGATAATTCCCTTTTCATATCTTACTAGTCACCATGGTGTGTGCAGCTCCCACAAATATGTAAATATATATGTAAATATCTGTTTTTTCCCCCCATTTATCCTAAATTTGTTTATAATGTAGTCAACCACTTAATAACCACTTAATAAGAATAAGCGCCATGTTATTGCTGTCACCGTGACTAAAGTTGTGAGCAGTCGGGTCCAATATATAAACATCTCTATAAATGACAAGCGTCATAAACAGATCTGTAATCTTTGCCTGTTTAATCCTTATTCAACTTAAGAATGGTACAAAAAGCTTTTACTCTAGTTAAGAGGACTTATGAAAGACCGATAAATATTTATTTGACAAAACTTGAAGCTCCATAGATACACACTCATACATTAACTAGTATTCACATACACACACACACACACACACACACACACACACACGTTAACTAGTATTCACACACACACATGCATTAACTAGTATTCACACACACACACACGTTAACTAGTATTCACACACACTCATACATTAACTAGTATTCACACACACACACACACACGTTAACTAGTATTCACACACACACATGCATTAACTAGTATTCACACACACACACAAGCACCAACTAGTAATCACACGCACACATGCACCAACTGGTAATACATGTTAATAGGACATAACAGTTAATATGTCTCGTCACTGAGCCCTTTGTTCTGATACATATATTCAAGGGATGACACCCTCTATTGATAGCAAACCTGCTGAGAGCCTGTTGGGTAAAAAAAAATTTGGTTAATGTGTAGTGTTCTTAGTTGCTGCGTTATAGTGTAGCCCCGGCATATTAACTGTTATGTCCTATTAACATGTATTGTTAATCCAATGGGATGCGATGAACTCTTGTCAGAGTAGTAAGACTGGCAAATTATTAGCAAGAGCAGCAAGACTGGGAAATTATTTAACAAGGCACTGACAAGTATTAAGTTAAACAGCCCTTGGCAACTACAGCAAGAGCCGTATCACAGAGAAGTTGTGTAATTCATATCTTGGGAACCTCACAGAAATGTATGTGACCATATAAGTACAAAGTTGCAGTAAAAGTGACCATATAAGTACAAATTTGCAGTAAAAGGATGTTAGCAATTAGCTAAAGAGAAACTTGAAAAGGAGCTGATCATCTCTAGTAGAAACCATGCCCTAGAGAATTCCCCAGCTTCCCCGCAGCTCGGATTGGCAGGGTAACCAACTTCCAGTAGTATTTTGAGACCTGCCCTTCCAATACTGCTAGACTGCAGATGGCTCTGTAAGCAACAGATAGTCCTACGGTTGTCCCGCTAGTTAAAAGCTGCATCATCTCTGGGGTCTTATAATGATGACAAAGTGAAGCTTGAGTTTGGATTTAAATGCGGGATAAACTAAAAGACAGACAAGGTTAGATGCACCCTAGCTGCGGTGTGGAGTGCTATTCATGTCACTGCTACAGGGGGTATAGTGTATTTTATGATGTATAGCTGTGATAAGGGATCTCCTTAGTGTAGTGTTAATATTTTTCAGGAACTCTATTAAAATCTTCAGTGCAACATAAATATATATATATATATATTTATACCCTTCTAACCTATGTGTTTATTTAACACGTGGATCAATACATTTGTATAGTTGTTTGAGGCAAGAGTGCTGAATATGAGTAAATTGCAGACACCTGTGTGTAGCAAGATCTCATCCCTGCATATGTTTATGTACAATTCTAAAGACTGGGGGACATATATATAGTGCACCTGGACTAAAATAAGATTAAAAAAAATCCCTGATCCAGGTGTATGTACTTGATAACTTTAGCTAAAACTTTTGTAATGAAGAGCTGCCTTATGTTAAAAGGTTCATCTTTTGACAAAATGAATGTTTATTAATTACAGGAAAGGTTTCTGTATATCCTCAGAGGTTTTTGCATAGACATTTCTCATCACTGAGCCCTTTGTTCTGATACATATATTCAAGGGCTGACACCCTCTATTGACAGCAAACCTGCTGAGAGCCTTAGTTGGAGTGCTTGGCTGCTTTATTGTCGGTTATTGGTTATAAACTGTGAGTGGGGGCCGTCCAGGAAAATCTAATGTGACATGTAAAATTAGCAGAATTCAGGATTATCAGTACCGCTCAGTATCCTAGCTGTTTCTATATGGGGCGGTAGATGAAGAGAAGCCAACTGGTCCACCGCAAATGGGAACCGCTTGGATACTGAGAGGTTATTTTAAGTTCCTGCTTCAAAAGGTCACTAAAATCGGCGCTTTGCGCAGGCGCAAAAAACGGGAATGCGGAGGCACAAGAAGTTTCTTGCAGAAGAGGAAGGAAGGAAAAAGGGTTATGACGAAATAGAGGAGGGGGCTGGCGGCTATTTCAAAACTCCAGAGGGACATGTAGTAAGTAATTTTTCTTGAAAACAATATATTTAGCAAAATTGCACTACATTTTGAAATATTTATCCTAGTAAACATTTTCTGTAGGAGTAAGGACATTTTTTGGGTTGACTATCCCTTTAATATAAATTAAAACTTACCTGTAGAATTAAAATAAACTAATTTTAAACTATAAATTATCCTACCCTAACTATTATACTAAAATTGAATTAAACTACCAACTAAATAAACTAAATTACATATAAAAAATCTAACACTACTAAAATTATTTAAGTATACAATTAAACATTATTACAAAGTACTAAATTACAAAAAACAAACAAACACTAAGTTACAAAAAATAACAAATACTAAAGTACGAAAAATAACTTACAAAATTATCATTTTTTTTTTAAACCTAATCTAATAGCCCTATCAAGATTAAAAAGCCACCCCCCCCAAAAAAAATAAACCTAGCCTACAATAAACTACCAGAAGCCCTTAAAAGGGCCTTTTGTGGGGCATTGCGCCAAAGATATCAGCTCTTTTACCTGTAAAAAAAATACAAACACCCCTAACAGTAAAACCCACCACCCAACCAACCTCCCCAAATAAAAACACTAACTCTAAAAAAAACCTAAGCTACCCATTGCCCTGAAAAGGGCATTTGTATGGGCATTGCCCTTAAAAAGGCATTTAGAACTTTTTCAAGCCCAAACCCTAATCTAAAATAAAAACCCACCCAAAAATTTTTAAAAAATCCTACCACTTACCCCCGAAGATCCACTTACAGCTCTGAAGTCCCGAAATCCAGGCGGAGAAGTCTTCATTCAGGTGGCGATGTCTTCATCCATCTATGCAGCAGAAGTCTTCATCCAGATGGCAAAGTCTTGATCCATCCAAACAGCAAAGTCTTCATCCAAGCGGCATCTTCTATCTTTATCCCTGCGGCACGGAGCGGGTCCATCCTTAAGCCATCTGACGTGGAGCTCCTCTTCTTACTGTTACCGCCGTAAACTGAAGCTTCAATGCAACGGACGAGCTTCAAGATGGGGTCCCTTGCATTCCTATTGACTGATTTGAGTGTTAAATTCAAATCAGCCAATAGGAGGCAAGCTTCTGAAATCCTATTGGCTGTTCAAATCAGCCAATAGAATGAGAGCTACTGAAATCCTATTGGCTGTTCAAATAGTATCATGTTCGCTTGCACATTAATAAATTGACCCCCAAGAGACAATGAAATGCAGATATATCTGTGATTGTGAGGAATGTCTCTGAATTATCTTTTTTATACTCTTCCTGTTCCCCTTACTCACAGTCATATATGTTGACACTGACAAATTTATATGAGTAAATCCAGAGTCTTTATAGTTTTTACATTTATTTATCTTGAGTCTGTTTGCATTTGTTTGCTGTTTGTATGCTTATCAGTCTTGAAAATAGATTATAATGGCCTAGATTGCAAGTAGAGCGCAGGTTGCACTATCAATATCACTGGGCCACCCTAGAATTATCGTGCAAATCTGTATTACACATTCATGGTAAGCAAGAATTACCAGAGAATGTTTAGCGAAGCCGACATTTCCTTAGCATGTCCTATACTTGCAACAAGGTTAAAGATCGCTCATATTACAAGTTGAAAGTTATGTGTTGCGCTCGAGTACAACACATAACAGTGAAACAAAAAAATTGTGTTTCATGTCCCTTTAAGATGTAGCTTCCTAAAGATCTCTTCCATTTCAATAAAGAGTTATTTTTGTCTTTAAGTTATGTAGTTCAAAAACGCAGTACTTTATGGAATTTGGTGTAGTCTTCTTTGGTTGGTGTTTAGTTTGAGTTTAGATCAACATGTGTGTGGTGCTATGATCTGCAGTTATTAGTTTGGAATCTAATTCTGCTTTTAGTCTATGGAGCTTTTTTGTTTGGTTACAGATTAAATATTACTGTAATTCTTTGCAGTAATTATTGTGTCTTAGTTTTACAACCTCAATTTCTGATTTTGCAGTGTATTGTTTAGGCCTTAATCTCTTCCAATATGACTTTCTTATTATTGTAGCATATTTCAGTGAGTGTTGTGGTACAAAGGGTGTTGTGATTATGCTACATAGTATTTCTTTTTTAGGCTGGGAGGAATATGTCATTGTAGCAGTTTTTTATTAGGCTCTTGAGCTTTACTTGTATACAGCACATTGTGCAAGCATTTTTACCTTAATTGTCAAGAAATACTACTCGTAACAGGCAAACATTCATTTTCAACACATCCAACATTCTTCTTTCACTCCTCACATTCAGTCGTTGGCTAAATCCTGCCGCTTCCACCTTAACAACATATCTAAAATTAGACATTTCCTTACACAAGACACACCTAAGACTACTGTAAGTCTGTCTAGCTCCTTTACAATCTATAATGAATGCCTCTGCCAGGTTCATCTTCCTTACACATTGCTCTTTATCTACTGCACCTCTCTGCCAGTCCCTTCACTGGCTTCCTCTTGACTCCAGGATTAAACACAAAATTCTAACTCTGACATACAAAGCCCTCAACTGCACTGCTCCCCCATATATCTCAGACCTTGTCTCCAGATACTCTCCCTCCCATCCCCTTCAATCTAATCATGACCTCCTACTCTCCTCCTCTCTTGTTACCTCCTCACATTCCTGTTTATAGGACTTTTCCAGACTGGCTCCCATCTTGTGGAACTCCCTGCCTCGCTCCACAAGACTCTCCCCTAGTTTTGAAAGCTTCAAGCGCTCCCTAAAGACAGGGATGTATACAACCTACAATAACCTTTCTTTATACCAAATCCTCTCCTCCATTGCTATCCCCTTGAACCCCCTTAGCATGTAAGCCTAAGAGCCCAGCTGTTTGTAGATCACCTTCTTAAGAGCTGACTTCAACAGTGCAGCTCTTGTCAGGACCCTCTACCCATTTGATCCCTATAAATGTTTCCTTGTATATGACTATGTTTATAGCACTGCAGAATCTGTTGTCGCTCTACAAATAACCGATAATAATAATAATAATAATAATAATAATCCAACGTCTAGAATTTAAAAACTCAACTTCTTTGAAAAACAGCTTAAAGGGACACAAACCCCACTTTTTTTCTTTTGGGATTCAGATAAAACACTGATTTTAAAACCTGTCCTCATGCTTCCCTAGCAGGCAAGATTTTGAGGATTTCTGAACTAAAGCACAGGTGAACTAATCAGCTGATTTGTAAACATGGTTATTTAACCTGCTCTTATTCAAGGTAATCCTGAAATCTGGCCGGTTAGGGGAGCCAGAGGACAGGATTGAAAACCAGTGAGATGGAACATACAATTTTAAACAACTTTCCAGTTTACTTCAATTATCAAATCTGCTTAATTCACTTTATTTCCTTTGTAAAGGAGCAGAATTGCACTACTGAGAGATAGCTGATATGTTTAGTCTTTTTCAACAATGGATACCAAAAGAACAAAGTGCATTTAAATATAAAAGTTAATTTAAAAGTGCCTTAAAGTAACATGCTCAATCTGAATTATTCAAGGTTAATTTTGAATTTCTTATCACTTTAAGAATACTTGACTGCCTCATCTGAATACCATTACCAAATTGTCCAATTCAAGTCATAAGGGTTATTACACGGCACTAATTCATTAAAAAAACATTAGATTAATTGGTTATTGGGGCAAATAAATTATGAGTTTTAATTTGAAAACTCAACAATAATCTAGCTAAGTATTAGATTGCCATTTGGGTGGTTCAAAATCTAGGATGTAATTAAGAGTATTTGAAATATACTATCAAAGTAAAATGTTCTCTTTTCAGCTTTGCTACTAAATTACTTATAATTTTCCAGGTCTCCTTTTCTGATCACATATATCTTTTGTGTAAAACTAATCTTCCTCCCTTAGCTTCACTTTAAATCTGCTGTATTAGTATGGATTTTCTGCCCTGAATATCTCTTGCCTATTCTCTGGAGAGAGCTCTCATCTCACTGCTAAACTGTTTTCCAGCAAGCAATACATTTTTGTCTTTATTGGAAACGTCAGCCATGAAACAGCAACAGATGCTTACTTATAAAACTTTGAATTATCTGTGATAGGTGAACCGTCATAAGAGGAACAAATTCTATCGTCTAAAAATCCCTAATTGCCATAATCATAACTAATGTGGTTCTAAAGAACAATTTACCATATGAATCATGTTAAATCCAGCACATTTTAAAAACTGATATATATATATATATATATATATATATATATATATATATATATATATATATATATATATATATATATATACATACAGTATATGTGTGTGTGAGTGTGTATATGTATGTATGTATATATATATATAAATGTATACAGTATACAGCCTCGCTCCACAAGACTCTCTTCTAGTTATAAAAGCTTCAAGTGCTCCCTAAAGACTCTACTGTTCAGGGATGCATACAACCTACGCTAACCTTACTTTATACCAGTTCCTCTCCTCCATTGCTATCCCCTGAACCCCCTTAGCATGTAAGCTTAAGAGTCAAGCTGTTTGTTGATCACCTTCTCAAGAGCTGACTACAACAGTGCAACTCTTGGCAAGGCCCTCTACCCATTTGATCCCTATAATTGTTTTGTTGTACTCCGCGTTTGTTAATAGCGCTGCGGAATCTGATGGCGCACTACAAATAACTGATAATAATAATAATAATAATAATAATAATAATATAAGATTCAATAATTGCAATCTCTGGGTTTAAACCACATCAACTTTAATGTGTGACGTTTCGGGGCATTCACCCCTTCCTCAGACCCTGAGGAAGGGGTGAATGCCTCAAAACATCACACATTATAGTTGCTGTGGTTTAAATCCAGAGAGTGCAATTATTGGATCTTTTATACGTTGTTATTTTGCACCCTGGTACCTGTCTTTATAGGGAGTGGGAGTGCGCTTTCTACAATATATATATATATATATATATATATATATATATATATATATATATATATATATATATATGACATGTCCTCAAGGAAGCGGGTTCAGGTGTGTGGGGTCTACATGACTGTTTCCTTCTAGGCATAATGAAACCGTTGAGAGGTTCTGAGATTAAAAGGTAAAGGGTTTATTAAATAGAATTATTAGCAATACACAGAAATGCTGACTGGAGGAAAGGCAAAGTCTCTGTGTAGACAAGTATACACGATTGGTAACATAGCTGGCAGGCAGTACATGAATGCAAAAGGCACAATATAGACGGATGACTCAGTATTGGTAAACTCTGAACTGATAGTCAGAATACATAGAGATACAGGAATGCATCAATGAGGAAATACAGATGCAGACAGGACATGTAAATATTTGGAAAACAGGATACTTGAGTATGCTACAACAAGGAGTGGTGGACACCACAGCTTCCAGGACAAGTGTTACTAGAGCAACCAAGGTTAACACTTGCAGTTCTGTAGACATGATAAAAGATGCAGGAAGGAAAGATAGACACACAACAATCAGGATAGTTGAATATGCTACCACAAGGTGTGCTATACACCACAGCTTCCAGGACAAGTTTTAATAGAGCAGCCAAGGTTAACACTTGCAGTACTGTAGATACAAGGATACAAGATGCAGGAAATGTAGACACTACAATCAGGATACTTGAGTATGTTGCAACAAGGAGTGCTGAGCACCACAGCTCCAGGACAAGTGTCAATAGAGAAGCCAAGGTTAACACTTGCTGTGCTATAGACAAGATACAAGATGCAGGCAGGAAACATAGACCCTTGGCAATCAGGATGCTTGAGTATGTTGCAACAAGGAGAGCTAAACACCACAGCTTCCAGAATAAGTACTAATAGAACAGCCAAGGTTAACATTTGCAATGCAGTAGACAGGATACAAGATGCAGACAGGAAACAAGTGAAAGTACCTAGGACAGTCCTTAAAGAAAATCAGGAAATAAGCCAGGGTCAGATGCCAGGAAATCAGTCCAAAACAAAGCACAGTGCCATGGGAATAATCCAGAAGAGAAGTCTCAAATTAAGCAGCAGTCAGCCACCAGGAAATCCAACAGACAAGCAGATATGTAATCTGGAACAGCAGCTCTCAAAGGACACTGAACCCAAAGTTTTTCTTTCGTGGTTCAGCTAGAGCATGCAGTTTTAAGCAACTTTCTCACTTACTCCTATTATCAAATTATCTTCATTCTCTTGGTATCTTTATTTGAAATGCAAGAATGTAAGTTTAGATGCCGGCCCATTTTTTTGAACAACCTGGGTTGTTCTTGTTGATTGGGGGATAAATTCACCCACTAATAAACAGGTGCTGTCCAGCAAAATTGATAATAGGAGTAAATTTGAAAGTTGCTTAAAATTGCATGCTCTATCTCAATCATGAAATATTTTTTTTTGGGTTCAGTGTCCCTTTAATGTCAGGGCACAGGACTTACAGCAAACCTTCCTTAAATAGCAACTGCTGATTTCATGATTACCTACAGCGGGCAGGCAGGTGGAGTCAGAGAGCCAAAATTACAGGTAACAGAATCCCAGGAACAGACATGACAATATATATGTATATATGTGTGTACATCTGTCTTCTGGGTTATGTGGGTTGTAGGAAGGTTGCGCTATGCTGTTACTGTGGCTATCAGCACTATGATTTTAGTGCACTAAACAGCAAGATCACATGGAACATCCTGCAGCCAGCTTCTGAGTTATGTAGGTTGTAGGAAGTCATGAGCCAAATGGCTGCAGATAGTGATGTCCGTGCTGTTTTCAAACAGCATTTTTATGAAAATTTGCAAGAACTATTAGCTTTATCCAGAAGCGTTTGGGTATTCCTAGGATTACCCGGGTGAAGCCCCAGATATGATGTTACATTGGGCTTTACCCACAGCCGCTGGGTAATGTCAGTTTTACCCGGGTAATCATAATATCTGACTTTACCCGTATCATACTGTATGTATATATATATGTATGTATATATATATATATATATATATATATATATATATATAGACCTACCTCTGATGAAAAAATAATATATTTAGATTTCCATCAACCGGCTAACGAGTACAACAAGCTAAATACTCAGTACCAACAGGAGGAAAAAAACAGAGCGTTTGCCCACGAGTAACTACGGACCCTTGATGACAGCAGTCATATCCTCTATCAGGTGTACTCTTACCTTATAATTGAGGGCACTCTGTGTAAGTAGACTGTTTGCCCTCAATGGGATTTATTACCACGGCCTTCTGCGTGTATATTCTACCTAGAGAGATAATCTTTAAGTGGTTCCCTTACGTTTCTGATACCTCATATCATATTGAGGCTATATTTATGAGTGTGATTCTATATTTTGCCTGTAAATAGTACTTTTACTTAACAATATTCCGCTAAGTTCACTGTATTTCTGCTTACACCCTCTATGTTAGAACCTGACCATCAATCTGAAAATTTCTACAAGCAACGGAGTCATTGGCATATTAGTCCAGTGCCTATATGAGAAGAGACAAAGAGGCCTACTTATGAAGCTGTCAACTTACTTGCATTCGATGGCACCAATACGCTCACCTGACATTGCCTAACATTGCGGCCGCGGACCTGAATACGCTCTCCATATTTTACAAAAAAACTGTCAAAAAGCCGTGCACCAAGTACGGGGCGATGAGCAGTTTACTGTTGTTAACTAACAGTCATCGATCTCGCTGCTATTCGGCTTTTTCCCAGCTTTATTTATACCCTGTCACTAAACACTGCAACTATACTGAAATGTTTAACCCCTATCCTGCCGCTCCCCCACCCCACGCAACTAAATAAAGTTATTAACCCCCTATCCCGACGCTCCCTGACCCCGCCGTCACCTACATTATGTTATTAACCCCTAATCTTCCGCCCCTACACTGCCGCCACCTACATTATGTTATTAACCCCTAATCTGGCGCCCCCTACACCGCCGCCACCTACATTATGTTATTAACCCCTAATCTGCTGCCCCTACACCGCCACCACCTACATTATGTTATTAACCCCTAAACCCCTGGCCTCCCACATCACCACCACTTACTAAACCTATTAACCCCTAAACCACCAGCCCCCCACATCGCCATAAACTAAATTAACCTATTAACCCATAAACCTAACAACCCACTAACTTTATCTTAAATATTAACTCATCCCTATCTTATAATAAATTTAAAGTTACCTTTAGATTTAAATTAAACTATATTAAACTAATAATTAACCTACCCTAACCATTATACTAAAATTACATTAAACTATATTAAACTACTAATTAATCTACCCTAACTATTATACTAAAATTACATTAAACTACAAATTAAATTAACTGTATTATATATTTAAAAACCTAACCCTACTCAAATAATTAAAACCTACTATTAAAAATTACAAAGTTACAAAAAACTAACAACTAAGTTACAAAAAACTAACAACTAAGTTACACAAAATAACAAACACTAAGTTACAAAAAAATGAACACTGTTACACAAAATAGAAAATAAATTATCAAATATTTAAACTAATTACACCTAATCTAAGAGCCCTATGAAAATAAAAAGCCCCCCAAAATAAATAAAAACTAGCCTACACTAAACTGCCAATAGTCCTTAAAAGGGCCTTTTGCTGGGCATTGCCCCAAAGAAATCAGCTCTTTTACCTGTAAATAAAAATACAAATACCCCCCAACAGTAAAACCCACCACCCACACAATCAACCCCCAAATAAAAACCTAATCTAAAACACCTAAGCTCCCCATTGCCCTGACAAGGGCATTTGTATGGGCATTGCCCTTAAAAGGGAATATATCTCTTTTTCAAAAGCCCAAACCTTAATCTAAAATTAAAACCCACCCAATAAACTCTTAAAAAAGCCTAACACTAACCCCGAAGATCCACTTACAGTTTCTGAAGAGCAAACATCCATCCTCAATGAAGTGACAGAAGTCCTCAGAGAAGCTGGCAGAAGTCTTCATCCAATCGGGCCGACGTCTTCATCCAAGCCTGCAGAAGTCTTCATCCAGACGGCATCTTCTATCTTCATCAATCCGGCGTGGAGCGACTCCATCTTCAAGACATCCAACGCGGAGCATCCTCTTCGTTCGACGTCTTCTTCAACAATTAATGTTCCTTTAAATAACATCTTCCAAGATGGTGTCCCTTAGATTCCGATTGGCTGATAGAATTCTATCAGCCAATCGGAATTAAGGTTGAAAAAATCCTATAGGCTGTTGCAATCAGCCAATAGGTTTGAGCTTTCATCCTTTTGGCTGATCCAATCAGCCAGTAGGATTGAGCTTGCATTCTATTGGCTGATTGGAATAGCCAATAGAATGTGAGCTCAATCCTATTGGCTGATTGGATCAGCCAATAGGATGAAAGCTCAATATTACAAACTGTATGTGCATCTGCTGTGTCCCCATTAAGGAGCTCAGTAATCTAGTTTACATTAATCAAATATCCAAACTATCTTACCTAGCTGGTTACCCCTGTTAAATTCTCTCAGTTCTCCTTGTCATTGGTTCTAAGCAAGCATGTTATGTCGGGTATGGTGTCCTGTCCTATTAGGGTGTACAGCATGGGTAAACTTCTCATATAGCAAGATTTTTAGTTAACATACAGTTCTAGCTTAAGCTAATGGTGTGACTATAAGTAAAGTGCCAATGTTATCGCACATAGTAACTGACTATAACTAACCAGTTTTAGTGCCAACTCAGATTATAAAAAAGTAAGCAACATGAGGGACATATATACAATTAGGATATGCAACAAAACAATTCCTTAATATAGTTAACTATTGACAGAAACAGAATGGTCTAGATACTATTGCCCATTAACAAATAGCGCTTGAGGGGCTCAAGTAGCGGCTTGCTTTCAAAATTCTATCCAACTCCAGTTCTATGAGAGATAGTGTCTCTTGCGGTACTAGGAGAGAACAGGATCTCAATCTCAAGCAGCATTCGGTAGCTATGAGTATTAGTATTAGGCCAGAGAACTCAGAATGGCAGTATCTCCCTCTTAAGATTTCTGTAAACTCAATCTCCTCCACTAGCTTTAACTGGTCCTTCTTCTTATGGGCTTCCATGCACACTCCTATGCCTCTCAGCAGCTAGTATGATGTCCTCTCTACAGTGGGTGGGAGAACATTAGTGCCGGTATCCTCTGTCTTGATTGCGTCGATCTCCTCCAAAGTGGCTGACTGAAGCTCCGGCATGAGAGGAAGAGCCACACTCTTAGTCAACAGCGTTGTATGTATAGAGGTCAGAGATAGTCTATCGTACCTAAGTATGGCTGTATTTCTGAGATGTCCCTCACATGGGATTTCAGTCCCATTTGCATAGGGAAAATCTTGTCTGGGATGCATAATGCATTTCTCTGTAGCTCACAGGTATCTGCTCCCTTCCATGCCACCAGCATGCATGCTTCTGGATGTAAACAATGATTGTGTAGTAGACAATCCAGTGACAAATGAAGGCTCCATCTAGTACAAGTGTAAAAGAATTGTTCTGGAGGTGACGTTCTTAAGCACAAATGGCTGGGAGTACTGATTAATTAGAAATATGGGGGGTAGAAATAGGTTTATGCCGCTTCTTGGCCTTTGTTGCGTGCCTTCTTTAGGTAGAGCTGCTTGGTGTCATTTGTATATACAAAAGTCATATACCGTTGCTCCATAAGGTAGACTGGTCATATTTTTCACAGGAAGATAAAGATCTGCATGTCTTAGGAGATAAAATTAGTAGTTTTAGCAGCTCAAAAAAAATGCAGACGTGGCTAACAAGCAGCCATCTTGGTCAATGGCCGGACACCCCCCCCATTTTTTTTAAACCAGCAGTAAAGAAAACACATATACTTTGGCTCATGTAGATAACTTTACACTGGAAAGTGACAAAGGTTCCCAAAAGCAGGGAAATAAAATGTAGCATTCCTCAGGGTGCACGTTCTTTTTGCACACTATGCCCCTTCACAGAGAAAAAAAATATCCTGAAGCATATCAGTCTGACCCTGCCCAATGACAGTCCAGCGCCGAAATACCAGGCAATTCTTCTCTGAACAAGGGAAGCAACAACCCCAGACGATCGTTTCGGCCTCCTGTGGGCCTCGTCAGTGAGGTGCAGTTGTATCTCTCTAAGGGCAAGTGTGCATGGAGTCCACGTCTGGTTTCCCCATTACTCTTAGGGTGACCCAAGAATAATTTGCATAAAAATCAAAAGAGAGAGAACAGCACTCCATGAGATAGAACAGAAGCTGGAATAACTTCCATGCATGTTCATTTTTATTAAATTCCTCAGGGTGCACGTTCTTTTTGCACACTATGCCCCTTCACAGAGAAAAAAAATATCCTGAAGCATATCAGTCTGACCCTGCCCAATGACAGTCCAGCGCCAAAATACCAGGCAATTCTTCTCTGAACAAGGGAAGCAACAACCCCAGACGATCGTTTCGGCCTCCTGTGGGCCTCGTCAGTGAGGTGCAGTTGTATCTCTCTAAGGGCAAGTGTGCATGGAGTCCACGTCTGGTTTCCCCATTACTCTTAGGGTGACCCAAGAATAATTTGCATAAAAATCAAAAGAGAGAGAACAGCACTCCATGAGATAGAACAGAAGCTGGAATAACTTCCATGCATGTTCATTTTTATTAAATTCCTCAGGGTGCACGTTCTTTTTGCACACTATGCCCCTTTACAGAGAAAAAAAATATCCTGAAGCATATCAGTCTGACCCTGCCAAATGACAGTCCAGCGCCGAAATACCAGGCAATTCTTCTCTGAACAAGGGAAGCAACAACCCCAGACGATCGTTTCGGCCTCCTGTGGGCCTCGTCAGTGAGGTGCAGTTGTATCTCTCTAAGGGCAAGTGTGCATGGAGTCCACGTCTGGTTTCCCCATTACTCTTAGGTTGACCCAAGAATAATTTGCATAAAAATCAAAAGAGAGAGAACAGCACTCCATGAGATAGAACAGATGCTGGAATAACTTCCATGCATGTTCATTTTTATTAAATTCCTCAGGGTGCACGTTCTTTTTGCACACTATGCCCCTTCACAGAGAAAAAAAATATCCTGAAGCATATCAGTCTGACCCTGCCCAATGACAGTCCAGCGCTGAAATACCAGGCAATTCTTCTCTGAACAAGGGAAGCAACAACCCCAGACGATCGTTTCGGCCTCCTGTGGGCCTCGTCAGTGAGGTGCAGTTGTATCTCTCTAAGGGCAAGTGTGCATGGAGTCCACGTCTGGTTTCCCCATTACTCTTAGGGTGACCCAAGAATAATTTGCATAAAAATCAAAAGAGAGAGAACAGCACTCCATGAGATAGAACAGAAGCTGGAATAACTTCCATGCATGTTCATTTTTATTAAATTCCTCAGGGTGCACGTTCTTTTTGCACACTATGCCCCTTCACAGAGAAAAAAAATATCCTGAAGCATATCAGTCTGACCCTGCCCAATGACAGTCCAGCGCCGAAATACCAGGGCAATTCTTCTCTGAACAAGGGAAGCAACAACCCCAGACGATCGTTTCGGCCTCCTGTGGGCCTCGTCAGTGAGGTGCAGTTGTATCTCTCTAAGGGCAAGTGTGCATGGAGTCCACGTCTGGTTTCCCCATTACTCTTAGGGTGACCCAAGAATAATTTGCATAAAAATCAAAAGAGAGAGAACAGCACTCCATGAGATAGAACAGAAGCTGGAATAACTTCCATGCATGTTCATTTTTATTAAATTCCTCAGGGTGCACGTTCTTTTTGCACACTATGCCCCTTCACAGAGAAAAAAAATATCCTGAAGCATATCAGTCTGACCCTGCCCAATGACAGTCCAGCGCCGAAATACCAGGCAATTCTTCTCTGAACAAGGGAAGCAACAACCCCAGACGATCGTTTCGGCCTCCTGTGGGCCTCGTCAGTGAGGTGCAGTTGTATCTCTCTAAGGGCAAGTGTGCATGGAGTCCACGTCTGGTTTCCCCATTACTCTTAGGGTGACCCAAGAATAATTTGCATAAAAATCAAAAGAGAGAGAACAGCACTCCATGAGATAGAACAGAAGCTGAAATAACTTCCATGCATGTTCATTTTTATTAAATTCCTCAGGGTGCACGTTCTTTTTGCACACTATGCCCCTTCACAGAGAAAAAAAATATCCTGAAGCATATCAGTCTGACCCTGCCCAATGACAGTCCAGCGCCGAAATACCAGGCAATTCTTCTCTGAACAAGGGAAGCAACAACCCCAGACGATCGTTTCGGCCTCCTGTGGGCCTCGTCAGTGAGGTGCAGTTGTATCTCTCTAAGGGCAAGTGTGCATGGAGTCCACGTCTGGTTTCCCCATTACTCTTAGGGTGACCCAAGAATAATTTGCATAAAAATCAAAAGAGAGAGAACAGCACTCCATGAGATAGAACAGAAGCTGGAATAACTTCCATGCATGTTCATTTTTATTAAATTCCTCAGGGTGCACGTTCTTTTTGCACACTATGCCCCTTCACAGAGAAAAAAAATATCCTGAAGCATATCAGTCTGACCCTGCCCAATGACAGTCCAGCGCCGAAATACCAGGCAATTCTTCTCTGAACAAGGGAAGCAACAACCCCAGACGATCGTTTTGGCCTCCTGTGGGCCTCGTCAGTGAGGTGCAGTTGTATCTCTCTAAGGGCAAGTGTGCATGGAGTCCACGTCTGGTTTCCCCATTACTCTTAGGGTGACCCAAGAATAATTTGCATAAAAATCAAAAGAGAGAGAACAGCACTCCATGAGATAGAACAGAAGCTGGAATAACTTCCATGCATGTTCATTTTTATTAAATTCCTCAGGGTGCACGTTCTTTTTGCACACTATGCCCCTTCACAGAGAAAAAAAATATCCTGAAGCATATCAGTCTGACCCTGCCCAATGACAGTCCAGCGCCGAAATACCAGGCAATTCTTCTCTGAACAAGGGAAGCAACAACCCCAGACGATCGTTTCGGCCTCCTGTGGGCCTCGTCAGTGAGGTGCAGTTGTATCTCTCTAAGGGCAAGTGTGCATGGAGTCCACGTCTGGTTTCCCCATTACTCTTAGGTTGACCCAAGAATAATTTGCATAAAAATCAAAAGAGAGAGAACAGCACTCCATGAGATAGAACAGAAGCTGGAATAACTTCCATGCATGTTCATTTTTATTAAATTCCTCAGGGTGCACGTTCTTTTTGCACACTATGCCCCTTCACAGAGAAAAAAAATATCCTGAAGCATATCAGTCTGACCCTGCCCAATGACAGTCCAGCGCCGAAATACCAGGCAATTCTTCTCTGAACAAGGGAAGCAACAACCCCAGACGATCGTTTCGGCCTCCTGTGGGCCTCGTCAGTGAGGTGCAGTTGTATCTCTCTAAGGGCAAGTGTGCATGGAGTCCACGTCTGGTTTCCCCATTACTCTTAGGGTGACCCAAGAATAATTTGCATAAAAATCAAAAGAGAGAGAACAGCACTCCATGAGATAGAACAGAAGCTGGAATAACTTCCATGCATGTTCATTTTTATTAAATTCCTCAGGGTGCACGTTCTTTTTGCACACTATGCCCCTTCACAGAGAAAAAAAATATCCTGAAGCATATCAGTCTGACCCTGCCCAATGACAGTCCAGCGCCGAAATACCAGGCAATTCTTCTCTGAACAAGGGAAGCAACAACCCCAGACGATCGTTTCGGCCTCCTGTGGGCCTCGTCAGTGAGGTGCAGTTGTATCTCTCTAAGGGCAAGTGTGCATGGAGTCCACGTCTGGTTTCCCCATTACTCTTAGGGTGACCCAAGAATAATTTGCATAAAAATCAAAAGAGAGAGAACAGCACTCCATGAGATAGAACAGAAGCTGGAATAACTTCCATGCATGTTCATTTTTATTAAATTCCTCAGGGTGCACGTTCTTTTTGCACACTATGCCCCTTCACAGAGAAAAAAAATATCCTGAAGCATATCAGTCTGACCCTGCCCAATGACAGTCCAGCGCCGAAATACCAGGCAATTCTTCTCTGAACAAGGGAAGCAACAACCCCAGACGATCGTTTCGGCCTCCTGTGGGCCTCGTCAGTGAGGTGCAGTTGTATCTCTCTAAGGGCAAGTGTGCATGGAGTCCACATCTGGTTTCCCCATTACTCTTAGGGTGACCCAAGAATAATTTGCATAAAAATCAAAAGAGAGAGAACAGCACTCCATGAGATAGAACAGAAGCTGGAATAACTTCCATGCATGTTCATTTTTATTAAATTCCTCAGGGTGCACGTTCTTTTTGCACACTATGCCCCTTCACAGAGAAAAAAAAAAAAATATCCTGAAGCATATCAGTCTGACCCTGCCCAATGACAGTCCAGCGCCGAAATACCAGGCAATTCTTCTCTGAACAAGGGAAGCAACAACCCCAGACGATCGTTTCGGCCTCCTGTGGGCCTCGTCAGTGAGGTGCAGTTGTATCTCTCTAAGGGCAAGTGTGCATGGAGTCCACGTCTGGTTTCCCCATTACTCTTAGGGTGACCCAAGAATAATTTGCATAAAAATCAAAAGAGAGAGAACAGCACTCCATGAGATAGAACAGAAGCTGGAATAACTTCCATGCATGTTCATTTTTATTAAATTCCTCAGGGTGCACGTTCTTTTTGCACACTATGCCCCTTCACAGAGAAAAAAAATATCCTGAAGCATATCAGTCTGACCCTGCCCAATGACAGTCCAGCGCCGAAATACCAGGCAATTCTTCTCTGAACAAGGGAAGCAACAACCCCAGACGATCGTTTCGGCCTCCTGTGGGCCTCGTCAGTGAGGTGCAGTTGTATCTCTCTAAGGGCAAGTGTGCATGGAGTCCACGTCTGGTTTCCCCATTACTCTTAGGGTGACCCAAGAATAATTTGCATAAAAATCAAAAGAGAGAGAACAGCACTCCATGAGATAGAACAGAAGCTGGAATAACTTCCATGCATGTTCATTTTTATTAAATTCCTCAGGGTGCACGTTCTTTTTGCACACTATGCCCCTTCACAGAGAAAAAAAAATATCCTGAAGCATATCAGTCTGACCCTGCCCAATGACAGTCCAGCGCCGAAATACCAGGCAATTCTTCTCTGAACAAGGGAAGCAACAACCCCAGACGATCGTTTCGTAATTCTTTTATTAGAAAAATAATCATATATGCATATATACAAAATAAAATCATAATAACAAATGCAAACAATATATCTCTTGTTACAAAACTGAAATATTGACCCAAATTTTTGTCATCAGAAAAAAATCAAAATGCAAATATTAAACTTAAATAATCACACAAAATAAAATTAAACATATTTCAAATACAGACAAAAAAAAAAAAAAAAAAAAAAAAAAAAAAAAACAACTAAATAATCCAATCCTTCCACTTCTTTGTCTTCCAGATGCCTTCAGAATCTAATTCCCCATATCGCCTCCTATCAAAAGAAAAATACAAAAACAACTTCCCACGGATCATACCCACACAATTACCTACAGTAACTACCTCTTTCTTAAAAATCAAAATATTACGCACATCCCACAACACCTCCTTCACACAACATGCCAACAACCATATCAATCTTGCTTTCTCCTTTTCCACACCACTTCCACACAAACCATACATCATCATATTAAAAGTAAAAAACTGCACTCCAGTCAAACCCTTAATCATCCTTTTCAAACTTCTCCAAACATCCCTAGCATACTCACAATTCCAAAACAAATGAATAACACTCTCGCTTTGAAAACAACCATCTCTAGGACACACTTCTGAAGCCACTAAACGACGCATTCTCTGAAAATCCCTTGTTGGCAAACACTTATGCACACTCATCCAACTAATATCTTTCTGCCTATTCATCAAATACTTATTACACACATTTTTCCATACCAACACACATTCATTTTCATTCAAACCCCCAATCAACTCAAGACCTTCCTTCTTCTCCAACATTTTCAACACCATTCTGTTTGCACACCACATCTCCCTACTAACATTCTCCAAACCATATTTTTTAATCCAACATTCCACCCTTACATAAAACCACGGAACAGCAAAACATACCGGTTTCTTTCTATCAATCTCAAATAAACCATATCGTCTTAAAACATTTCCACAAGCATACTTTACCATACAACCAGCCATGCTATCCTTACCACTCAGAACCACACACCTACTAACATATTTCACAGCCAAAAATCTCTCCACATTTGGAAAACCCTTACCACCAACATTCTTACTCTTAACAACAACATCTCTTTTCAAACGCTCCATACCAGAACTCCAGAAAAAAGAAAACAACACTCTCAAAATTCTCCGAAAAATCCTCTCAGGTGGCGGAAAAACTAACGCCAAATATAACATAATAGGAATCAAAACCGATTTAATAACTAACATTTTTCCTTCCAAAGATAAAGTCCTTAAAGACCAAAACTGAAGTTTTCTACTCACTTTATCAAAAACATTCTCCCAACTTTCCAAGCCTTTCAAATCCACATCAAATTTCACACCCAACACCTCAATTGCACCTTCAGTCACAGGCCATCCACAGGAATCAATCTCCCTATCATTACCAAAAACTTTAACTTTACACTTATTCCAATTAACTCTGAAACCACTTGCCATACAAAAACATTCAACTAAAGTTTTCACCCTCCTCAAACCAGCCTGAGTCTCACATACCACACTCACATCATCCATATACCCAATCACTTTTAAACACCTTCCATTACTACCAGGAACACTCACACCTCTAACTAATTTATCCTTCCTCAAACTAGTTAATAATGGCTCAATGACACATACAAATAACACAGGAGACAAAGGACATCCTTGACGCACTCCAGATTTAACACAAAATTCCTCAGTCAAAAAACCATTAACCTGGACTTGACTCACAATATCACTATACAAACATTTAAACCATCCAATAATCTTACCAGAAAAAACCTAAACGTTCTAAAACATGAAACATAAAATCATGCACTACCCTATCATACGCTTTTTCAAAATCCACAATAGCAACAGAAACAGACCTCATCCTCTCCCTCACATACCACAGTACATCACGTAGTAACAACAAACTTTCAGAAATCTGACGCCCAGGAACAGCACACACTTGCTCTTCACCCACAACCTTACCAATCACTCCACGCATTCTATTTGCCAACACCTTTGCAATAACCTTATAGTCAACATTCAACAACGTAATCGGCCTCCAATTCCTCAAATCTCTCTTATCACCCTTTTTAAATAACAAAACAATCAAACCTTTCCTCATTGAAACAGGCAAAACATTCATTCTAAAAACAAACTTACAAACATCCAACATATCCACCCCAATCAAATTCCAAAAACAAGTATAAAATTCAACAGGCAAACCATCACAACCAGGTACCTTCCCATTCTTAAAACTCCTAACAACCTCTGCAATCTCATCCAAACTTAGATCCCTTTCTAACAAATCATTATCATATTTTTCCAACTTAACCTCAATGTTTTCCAACAACTCATTTTCCAATAAAACATCTCTTGTTTTTTCTTTATACAGCTCACTGTAAAACTCATGAACTTCACGCAAAACACCATCCGTACCATTAACTTCACACTCAACCTTATCAAAAACACTAACAAAACCAGTCTTTCCTTCAAAAGCTTTCTTAAAAAAATATTTACTACAAGACTCATCCTTTTCCATTTTCTCCAATCTTGCCATAAAAACAATTTTCTTTCCTTTTTCATGCATACACTTTTTAATTATCTTTCTTGCTTCAGCAATTTCCTCATGCACATCAATACCACAATTTCTCAATTCATACAAATACAACAACCTCAGATACCATTTATCATACAACTCCCTTTCCATTCTAGCTTTCTCACAGCCTTTCTTAATAAAAAACCTCTTTATTTCCACCTTCAACCATTCCCACCACATAAGCACATTACTAAAATCACATTTTCTTTCACGCCACCTTTCATACATCCAAACAAACTGACGCTTAAACTTCTCATCTTTTAACAAATCCACATTCAGTTTCCAAACACCCTTACCATACTTAATCTTCAAATCACAATTCACCTTACACATCAAAAGGGCATGATCCGTAAAGGGCATCCGCTTTAAAGAAAAATCATCAACACATAAAAATTTAGATAAAAAACAAAAATCAATTCGAGATTTTATCCCACCACTATCACTAAAGAAAGTAAAACCCTCCCCTGAAAAAGAAACAGACCCGAAGGCATCCTTCAAACCGAAAGATTTAAGCAAATCAAGTAAAAACTTCCCTGAGCTATCCACCCTACAATCACTCCCACCCTCTCTGTCCCCATTCTTAATAATACAATTAAAATCCCCAACCAAAAAAGTTGGCTCTCGACCTGGCAGAAAAAACTTTAAAGTTTCAAAATTAAGCAAACGTTCTACCCTATTTGGAGAAGCATATACATTAAACAAACGAAAAACAGTCCCACAAAAACTAAAACTAACCAAAAGTACCCGACCTGGGACAATATGAACTACATTAAGGATAGAAAAACTAAACCCCTTAAACAAAACTCCCACCCCCCCATTCCTATCAGAAGAACAAGACCATACTTTAGGACCATATTCCCAGTCAGCACATTTAGGATGTTCAGAGAGACCACATTCCTGCAAACAAAAAATATTAGCAGAACATACAGATAATAATTTAAAAATTGCAGCTCTCCTTGCTAAAGTTGTCATACACCTGACATTAAGGGAAGAAATGGTCAGAAACATCACAAAAATAAATTAAAGAAAAACAAAAAAAGAAATAACATCAGGACTTCTTCTTTCCTTTCTTTTTCTTAGGACTCAAAGGAGATCCTTTAAATCTGCCTCTGTGACGTTCCGACCTCCTAGGCTCCCCCTTGCCAGCCTCATAACCAGTAACTTCAGCAAGTTGGTTCACATCTCTTTTATCTAGATAACCAACAGAAGAGGCATCAGAAAAGTCACCTATACACTGGCTTGAGTCAGAAGGAACGTCTTTAGTAGAGACAGAAGGAAACTCTGAAATTAAAGAGTCAGCATCACTTGTAGTATCTGGATCTGCACCCTTAACTACTGGAAGATTCAAATCAGGACTCTCCCATCCATCAGAATCCGGATCTATTTTTCGCTTGGAGGCAGATTTTTTCCCTTCAGTGTCCATATCCTCCTCAGAACTAGAGGACACAACAGCAGACCAATCAATGTTCTCCCCTTCACCAAGAACAGCATCAGGAGCAGCATCACAAGATGACTCAGTGAAGGAAACATTCTCTGTCCCAGGAACAGCAACAGTATCATCCACATTGGGCAACAGGGCTTCAAGAACATCTGAAGCAGCTATCACATTAGATGTAGCAAGATCCACTTCCTGAAGATGAGATTGGGCTTCCTCCACCTTCTCAGCCACAGGAACCACCACAGGAGCATCAGACACCTCTCCGACAGGGACCCCAAATGCAGATTTCTTGCACAAAAGAGGTAATATAGAGTTCAATGCCTCATCAGAGACCTCCTCCTCATTCACAGATGGCTCAACTGCAACTGAAGATGGTTTTTTTGCAACATCAGCATAGGAAGGCTTCACTCTATCAAGCCCCTGCAACATCATCAAAGGACACATCCTGCACAGATGACTTGAAGAACCACACAGGTCACAAGTCCGGCGTTTACTACAGTGGGCAACAAGATGATCCTCCTCACCGCAATTTCGACATCTGGCACCTGGGCAATTTTCAGCAATGTGACCAAACAGGTTGCAACTACGGCAAAAAAGAGGCATGTCATCATAGTATAGGAAACCTCTATTTCCACCAATGGCGAAAGTCTGTGGAGGGTGTTTCTTTCCACCAATACCTAATTCATCAGGCACAAACCGCACCCAGAACCTGCGCTTTCCATTGAAAGTCCCAAACTGATTCTTCAGCTTGCTACCTCCTTGAACATCATCAAAGTAGCGACAAAGAAACAGACGAATTTCCACATCAGTGACCCAAGGGTTGTACATATGTACTGTCACCGGGATTCTTCTCTCCCTCTGCACACAGGCAACAAATTTCATGCCAACCAACTCTGGAGCAGCAGCCATATCAATAGTCCGTTGATAGCAGGTCTGTAAATAATGCTCATCGGTGAAAGCCACATCAAAAATCCCTCTTGAAGGGAATGACTGAACACAATGCAAACTTGCTCTTGGCATCTTCAAAACACCCTCCAAAACCACCTGCTGGACATGAGCCAAACCAATCTTCTCTCGAAAGTCCTCAGAAATCAACACCCGAAGTGTATGGGGAACATTTGGCACATTGGTAGCCATATTTGCCCTATTGCCTCTTTAGGCTGGATTTCAGAGCGTCCCCCCAAAAGCAGCATGTGGCTGAAGTCCAGGGACGATGCCACAAGGCCAAGGGGACGGCCCTACTACCCAGTTGCTCTACGCCTAAGGAGTAGCCACCCCCCCAATAGCAGCAGGAGCCCAAACCCCAAAGGGAAAGGACCCCAGGCCGAAGGAGCAGGTCTCCAGGCAGCAAACCAAGACCAAGACCAAGCACAGAAAACTGCACTTGATCCAAGCCAAAGGCCCGAGAAGCAACCTCAGCTGATCGTTTCGGCCTCCTATGGGCCTCGTCAGTGAGGTGCAGTTGTATCTCTCTAAGGGCAAGTGTGCATGGAGTCCACATCTGGTTTCCCCATTACTCTTAGGGTGACCCAAGAATAATTTGCATAAAAATCAAAAGAGAGAGAACAGCACTCCATGAGATAGAACAGAAGCTGGAATAACTTCCATGCATGTTCATTTTTATTAAATTCCTCAGGGTGCACGTTCTTTTTGCACACTATGCCCCTTCACAGAGAAAAAAAAAAAAATATCCTGAAGCATATCAGTCTGACCCTGCCCAATGACAGTCCAGCGCCGAAATACCAGGCAATTCTTCTCTGAACAAGGGAAGCAACAACCCCAGACGATCGTTTCGGCCTCCTGTGGGCCTCGTCAGTGAGGTGCAGTTGTATCTCTCTAAGGGCAAGTGTGCATGGAGTCCACGTCTGGTTTCCCCATTACTCTTAGGGTGACCCAAGAATAATTTGCATAAAAATCAAAAGAGAGAGAACAGCACTCCATGAGATAGAACAGAAGCTGGAATAACTTCCATGCATGTTCATTTTTATTAAATTCCTCAGGGTGCACGTTCTTTTTGCACACTATGCCCCTTCACAGAGAAAAAAAATATCCTGAAGCATATCAGTCTGACCCTGCCCAATGACAGTCCAGCGCCGAAATACCAGGCAATTCTTCTCTGAACAAGGGAAGCAACAACCCCAGACGATCGTTTCGGCCTCCTGTGGGCCTCGTCAGTGAGGTGCAGTTGTATCTCTCTAAGGGCAAGTGTGCATGGAGTCCACGTCTGGTTTCCCCATTACTCTTAGGGTGACCCAAGAATAATTTGCATAAAAATCAAAAGAGAGAGAACAGCACTCCATGAGATAGAACAGAAGCTGGAATAACTTCCATGCATGTTCATTTTTATTAAATTCCTCAGGGTGCACGTTCTTTTTGCACACTATGCCCCTTCACAGAGAAAAAAAAATATCCTGAAGCATATCAGTCTGACCCTGCCCAATGACAGTCCAGCGCCGAAATACCAGGCAATTCTTCTCTGAACAAGGGAAGCAACAACCCCAGACGATCGTTTCGGCCTCCTGTGGGCCTCGTCAGTGAGGTGCAGTTGTATCTCTCTAAGGGCAAGTGTGCATGGAGTCCACGTCTGGTTTCCCCATTACTCTTAGGGTGACCCAAGAATAATTTGCATAAAAATCAAAAGAGAGAGAACAGCACTCCATGAGATAGAACAGAAGCTGGAATAACTTCCATGCATGTTCATTTTTATTAAATTCCTCAGGGTGCACGTTCTTTTTGCACACTATGCCCCTTCACAGAGAAAAAAAATATCCTGAAGCATATCAGTCTGACCCTGCCCAATGACAGTCCAGCGCCGAAATACCAGGCAATTCTTCTCTGAACAAGGGTTCAGTAACACATGCTAGTTTATATTTACTTATTTAAAAAAAAAACAAAAAAAAACAGTAATTAATTTAAAATATAATATGGAACATTTAAAATAATCATTATTACATATGTATCCTTTGTTTTAAATAAACACTTAACAGGAAACTTTTACGCCATGGAGCCGTATTTACATTTCCTTGTATTCCATATTGATTGATGTTTCTCAAAATTTTAAAAATGTATTACTTTAGAATTGCAAAATAAATTTGGCAGTTTATCTTGGAATAGTAGTAATTACAAACTCTCAGTTAAGTACTTTTTGAATTTGTAGTGAATCCTTCACTTAATTTACTTTTATGGGGGAGTGTGGTAAAATTCATGTAGGATATCACTCAATCTCTAAGCTGATGGTACTTTAAAGGGATAGGAAAGTCAAAATTAAAATTGCATGATTCAGATAGAGAATGTAATTTTAAGACACTTTTAAAAGAAATGGTTTACATGTCCCTTTAAGCCGAGTGTGCGCCATGCTGATGGTTCTCAAGTAGTGAAGTTCTTTATGTAGTTCTGTGCTATACCATTAATAGCAGTTTTTTAATTCAGAACTCAAAAAGCACAAATCAGCCAATATGATTTCAGTAGCTCTAATTATATTGGCTGATTTAAATTTTTACAGCCAATAGGAATTCAAGGTACCCCATATTTAAATGGGTTCCTTGCATTCCATAGATCCCTTCTATCCAGCATGTTCTAAAGTGCAGCTTCTCAGCATAGTCCCATCACTCACTTGTTCACAAAACAGCTGAAAAATATAAAAATAGAGAAGCGCAGCATGCTCTAAGTGTAATCCGTCTGACAATATCTCCTGATGTCCCCTTCCCCGAGTATTACTCACAAGATGATTCTGTAAAGAGTGCGCATCGGTTGTACACAACCATGTAGTTTGTTTCCACCATTTGTCAGCTCCACCTCCTTCTGTGACGTCTGGATTTACTGTCCAACCAAACGACTAACTTGTTTTTCAAACCAGAATCCACAATCAATAGTGAATGAAAGGGATAATACTACGGTGTTTCAGTTAAACACGTTTATTGCCAGTATAAAATAGAATTTGAACAAATACAAGTTTAGGTCTCTCAGCTCACCACATAGGTCCCACAAATCGTGAGCCCCGGTAGCCTCCCTGAGACCTGGTTAAAATATAGAACTTTTCTCAACATACGTTTCGTTTCTATTCCTGAAACTTTTTCAGGAGTGTTTTATATAACCGGATATGTTCCTTATATACCCCATTATGTTCACAGATGATCCAATTAGCACGGGTTCAATTAACCCTTTATACACTTGACATAAATATATATATGCAAAAATTCATTATATCTGTATACTATAAAACATTTTGTTTTCAATACATGATGCCAATATATCATTACCATTATTATATTATAAATACTTTAAAAAGCCTATTAAAAACTACATTAATAACAACGATAAACATAAAAATAAAAATAAAGAAATTGGCAGCTGTAGCTAGGTTCAAACTCACATCCATTAGATTAGGAGGCAGATGACCTAGCCACTGGGCTAACAGCAACACCACAATACATGCAATGTTATAAAATATACATACTATTAAAAAATAAATATTTTAAAAATAACCATGTGATATCGATTCCTTATGCTAAGATTGTATAGTTTCTATACTTCCACAGCCTGATATATCATAAGTATTAATATATTCTTTATATTAAAAATATATACATATATATATTTGAACATTAAAATTTATATCAATGTCAGGGTGTGTATATATATATATATATATATATATATATATATATATATATATATATATATATATATATATATATATATACATTAGTTATTCCTCACTTTTATAAGATTTCATACCTCTATTATATAAGAAATGCTTGTATGTCTAAATCAACGTTTAGTCCTTTTGGTTGGAGGCAATCTAGCTTTTTTATCCAATATGTTTCTCTTTGTCTAAGTTTGAGTAGCCTGTTTGTATCCCAGATATTAGGTGGTATCCATTCTATTATTTTAATTTCTAGGTCACTTATGTCATTGTTGTGAGCCATTCTAAAGTGTATAGGTACACTATGAGTGTCTAGATTTTTTTCGATGTTGGTCAAATGTTCTTTAAACCTGTACTTTATTTATCTTTTTGTTCTTCCTATATAGAAAAGATTACATTTACACTTTAACATATATACAACATGAATGGTCATGCATGTACATCTACTTTTGATCTTAAACTCTTTTAGACCATCTGAACTTGTAAACACATTATTTCCTTTTCTCAAGTGGGGGCACATGACACAATCCTTGGTTCTACATTTATACGTGCCATTGTTTCCCTCCCCACTTTCGCACTTTCTATTTTCTATATTTCCCCTCAATTTAGATGGTGCCAACATGTTTTTAAGGTCCCTATTTTTCCTAAATATAACTTCTGGCTTTTCACTTAAGCAATGCTTTAAAATAGGATCTAATCTTAGGACTTGCCAGTGTTTCTTCATAATATTTTTGATTCTAAAGTGCTCACTATTGTATGTTGTTATACATTTGGGGATATTAGTTTGATCTGTCCTATTTCTCTCGTTCTTTGCTGCCTTGACATGCTTGTGCACGCTTTTCCCCATAGACATCAATAGAGAGTGTTAGAAAATAAAGACTAACACTTGCGATCGAAAAAGAGAGAGAACAGCACTCCATGAGATAGAACAGAAGCTGGAATAACTTCCATGCCTGTTAATTTTTATTGTAACTCCTCAGGGTGCACGTTCTTTTTGCACACTATGCCTCTTCACAGAGAAAAAATATCCTGAAGCATATCAGTCTGACCCTGCCCAATGACAGTCAATTCAACTCTGAACAAGGGAAGTAACAACCCCAGAAGATCGTTTTAGGAGAATGAAACGATCGTCTGGGGTTGTTTCTTCCCTTGTTCAGAGAAGAATATCCTGAAGCATATCAGTCTGACCCTGCCCAATGACAGTCCAGCGCCGAAATACCAGGCAATTCTTCTCTGAACAAGGGAAGCAACAAACCCAGACGATCGTTTCGGCCTCCTGTGGGCCTCGTCAGTGAGGTGCAGTTGTATCTCTCTAAGGGCAAGTGTGCATGGAGTCCACGTCTGGTTTCCCCATTACTCTTAGGGTGACCCAAGAATAATTTGCATAAAAATCAAAAGAGAGAGAACAGCACTCCATGAGATAGAACAGAAGCTGGAATAACTTCCATGCATGTTCATTTTTATTAAATTCCTCAGGGTGCACGTTCTTTTTGCACACTATGCCCCTTCACAGAGAAAAAAAAAAAAATATCCTGAAGCATATCAGTCTGACCCTGCCCAATGACAGTCCAGCGCCGAAATACCAGGCAATTCTTCTCTGAACAAGGGAAGCAACAACCCCAGACGATCGTTTCGGCCTCCTGTGGGCCTCGTCAGTGAGGTGCAGTTGTATCTCTCTAAGGGCAAGTGTGCATGGAGTCCACGTCTGGTTTCCCCATTACTCTTAGGGTGACCCAAGAATAATTTGCATAAAAATCAAAAGAGAGAGAACAGCACTCCATGAGATAGAACAGAAGCTGGAATAACTTCCATGCATGTTCATTTTTATTAAATTCCTCAGGGTGCACGTTCTTTTTGCACACTATGCCCCTTCACAGAGAAAAAAAATATCCTGAAGCATATCAGTCTGACCCTGCCCAATGACAGTCCAGCGCCGAAATACCAGGCAATTCTTCTCTGAACAAGGGAAGCAACAACCCCAGACGATCGTTTCGGCCTCCTGTGGGCCTCGTCAGTGAGGTGCAGTTGTATCTCTCTAAGGGCAAGTGTGCATGGAGTCCACGTCTGGTTTCCCCATTACTCTTAGGGTGACCCAAGAATAATTTGCATAAAAATCAAAAGAGAGAGAACAGCACTCCATGAGATAGAACAGAAGCTGGAATAACTTCCATGCATGTTCATTTTTATTAAATTCCTCAGGGTGCACGTTCTTTTTGCACACTATGCCCCTTCACAGAGAAAAAAAAAATATCCTGAAGCATATCAGTCTGACCCTGCCCAATGACAGTCCAGCGCCGAAATACCAGGCAATTCTTCTCTGAACAAGGGAAGCAACAACCCCAGACGATCGTTTCGGCCTCCTGTGGGCCTCGTCAGTGAGGTGCAGTTGTATCTCTCTAAGGGCAAGTGTGCATGGAGTCCACGTCTGGTTTCCCCATTACTCTTAGGGTGACCCAAGAATAATTTGCATAAAAATCAAAAGAGAGAGAACAGCACTCCATGAGATAGAACAGAAGCTGGAATAACTTCCATGCATGTTCATTTTTATTAAATTCCTCAGGGTGCACGTTCTTTTTGCACACTATGCCCCTTCACAGAGAAAAAAAATATCCTGAAGCATATCAGTCTGACCCTGCCCAATGACAGTCCAGCGCCGAAATACCAGGCAATTCTTCTCTGAACAAGGGTTCAGTAACACATGCTAGTTTATATTTACTTATTTAAAAAAAAAACAAAAAAAAACAGTAATTAATTTAAAATATAATATGGAACATTTAAAATAATCATTATTACATATGTATCCTTTGTTTTAAATAAACACTTAACAGGAAACTTTTACGCCATGGAGCCGTATTTACATTTCCTTGTATTCCATATTGATTGATGTTTCTCAAAATTTTAAAAATGTATTACTTTAGAATTGCAAAATAAATTTGGCAGTTTATCTTGGAATAGTAGTAATTACAAACTCTCAGTTAAGTACTTTTTGAATTTGTAGTGAATCCTTCACTTAATTTACTTTTATGGGGGAGTGTGGTAAAATTCATGTAGGATATCACTCAATCTCTAAGCTGATGGTACTTTAAAGGGATAGGAAAGACAAAATTAAAATTGCATGATTCAGATAGAGAATGTAATTTTAAGACACTTTTAAAAGAAATGGTTTACATGTCCCTTTAAGCCGAGTGTGCGCCATGCTGATGGTTCTCAAGTAGTGAAGTTCTTTATGTAGTTCTGTGCTATACCATTAATAGCAGTTTTTTAATTCAGAACTCAAAAAGCACAAATCAGCCAATATGATTTCAGTAGCTCTAATCCTATTGGCTGATTTAAATTTTTACAGCCAATAGGAATTCAAGGTACCCCATATTTAAATGGGTTCCTTGCATTCCATCTTCAGTGTGCGACGATGATCCTACGAAGAGGATCTCCACGCTTGATGGCTCCACGCCGGCTTCATCCTAGATGAAGATAGAAGAGGTCACAGCGCTGGAAGAAGATATCAACGCCTCCAAGAAGACTTCACCGCTTGGAAGAAGACCTTCTCCGCCGGGCTTCAGGGATGGTGAGTACCTATTTGGGGGTTAGACTTAGGATTTTTTTTATTTTTGGGGGGGTTTATTTTTTTTAGATTAGGGGTTTAAAAGAGCTGAATGCCCTTTTAAGGGCAGTAAAACAGCTGAATGCCTTTTCAAGGGCAATGCCCATACAAATGCTCGTTTAGGGGCAATGGGTAGTTTAGGTTTTTTTAGTGTTAGGATTTTTATTTTGGGGGTTTGGTAGGTGGGGGTACTGTTAGCGGGGCTTAGTATTTTTAAAAGTAAAAGAGCTGTTTAACTTAGAGAAATGCCCTCAAACTGCCCTTTTAAGGGCTTTTGGTAGTTTAGTTTAGATAAGTGGGTGTTTTTATTTTGGGGGGGCTTTTTATTTACATGGGGATTAGGTTTAATTTTTTAATTTTTGATAATTTGGTTTATTATTTTCTGTAATGTTAGACTTTTTTTTTTTAATTTTAGATTAATTTAAACTTAGTTACTGAAAAGCTTCCTTGTTCATGCGATATGGTGGCGTTAAGCTCTATACCGCACAAAAGCCAAGGGCTGCCTTGACATACAAAACAAAAAAACACACAGTGCTCTACTACCTAGCTCCAACTATTAAATCTAAGCACATAAAATCAAATAACATATAATCCAGAAAGGCTATTCTACTATAAATACTTAGTCAGTTTTCTGCTTAAAAATGTTCATATATGTATCCTTTTCTACTTGATACAGTGCTAAGTCTGAATTAATCGTGGGAGATCCATAGATCCCTTCTATCCAGCATGTTCTAAAGTGCAGCTTCTCAGCATAGTCCCATCACTCACTTGTTCACAAAACAGCTGAAAAATATAAAAATAGAGAAGCGCAGCATGCTCTAAGTGTAATCCGTCTGACAATATCTCCTGATGTCCCCTTCCCCGAGTATTACTCACAAGATGATTCTGTAAAGAGTGCGCATCGGTTGTACACAACCATGTAGTTTGTTTCCACCATTTGTCAGCTCCACCTCCTTCTGTGACGTCTGGATTTACTGTCCAACCAAACGACTAACTTGTTTTTCAAACCAGAATCCACAATCAATAGTGAATGAAAGGGATAATACTACGGTGTTTCAGTTAAACACGTTTATTGCCAGTATAAAATAGAATTTGAACAAATACAAGTTTAGGTCTCTCAGCTCACCACATAGGTCCCACAAATCGTGAGCCCCGGTAGCCTCCCTGAGACCTGGTTAAAATATAGAACTTTTCTCAACATACGTTTCGTTTCTATTCCTGAAACTTTTTCAGGAGTGTTTTATATAACCGGATATGTTCCTTATATACCCCATTATGTTCACAGATGATCCAATTAGCACGGGTTCAATTAACCCTTTATACACTTGACATAAATATATATATGCAAAAATTCATTATATCTGTATACTATAAAACATTTTGTTTTCAATACATGATGCCAATATATCATTACCATTATTATATTATAAATACTTTAAAAAGCCTATTAAAAACTACATTAATAACAACGATAAACATAAAAATAAAAATAAAGAAATTGGCAGCTGTAGCTAGGTTCAAACTCACATCCATTAGATTAGGAGGCAGATGACCTAGCCACTGGGCTAACAGCAACACCACAATACATGCAATGTTATAAAATATACATACTATTAAAAAATAAATATTTTAAAAATAACCATGTGATATCGATTCCTTATGCTAAGATTGTATAGTTTCTATACTTCCACAGCCTGATATATCATAAGTATTAATATATTCTTTATATTAAAAATATATACATATATATATTTGAACATTAAAATTTATATCAATGTCAGGGTGTGTATATATATATATATATATATATATATATATATATATATATATATATATATACATTAGTTATTCCTCACTTTTATAAGATTTCATACCTCTATTATATAAGAAATGCTTGTATGTCTAAATCAACGTTTAGTCCTTTTGGTTGGAGGCAATCTAGCTTTTTTATCCAATATGTTTCTCTTTGTCTAAGTTTGAGTAGCCTGTTTGTATCCCAGATATTAGGTGGTATCCATTCTATTATTTTAATTTCTAGGTCACTTATGTCATTGTTGTGAGCCATTCTAAAGTGTATAGGTACACTATGAGTGTCTAGATTTTTTTCGATGTTGGTCAAATGTTCTTTAAACCTGTACTTTATTTATCTTTTTGTTCTTCCTATATAGAAAAGATTACATTTACACTTTAACATATATACAACATGAATGGTCATGCATGTACATCTACTTTTGATCTTAAACTCTTTTAGACCATCTGAACTTGTAAACACATTATTTCCTTTTCTCAAGTGGGGGCACATGACACAATCCTTGGTTCTACATTTATACGTGCCATTGTTTCCCTCCCCACTTTCGCACTTTCTATTTTCTATATTTCCCCTCAATTTAGATGGTGCCAACATGTTTTTAAGGTCCCTATTTTTCCTAAATATAACTTCTGGCTTTTCACTTAAGCAATGCTTTAAAATAGGATCTAATCTTAGGACTTGCCAGTGTTTCTTCATAATATTTTTGATTCTAAAGTGCTCACTATTGTATGTTGTTATACATTTGGGGATATTAGTTTGATCTGTCCTATTTCTCTCGTTCTTTGCTGCCTTGACATGCTTGTGCACGCTTTTCCCCATAGACATCAATAGAGAGTGTTAGAAAATAAAACTAACACTTGCGATCGAAAAAGAGAGAGAACAGCACTCCATGAGATAGAACAGAAGCTGGAATAACTTCCATGCCTGTTAATTTTTATTGTAACTCCTCAGGGTGCACGTTCTTTTTGCACACTATGCCTCTTCACAGAGAAAAAATATCCTGAAGCATATCAGTCTGACCCTGCCCAATGACAGTCAATTCAACTCTGAACAAGGGAAGTAACAACCCCAGAAGATCGTTTTAGGAGAATGAAACGATCGTCTGGGGTTGTTTCTTCCCTTGTTCAGAGAAGAATTGCCTGGTATTTCGGCGCTGGACTGTTATTGGGCAGGGTCAGACTAATATGCTTCAGGATATTTTTTCTCTGTGAAGGGGCATAGTGTGCAAAAAGAACGTGCACCCTGAAGAGTTACAATAAAAATGAACATGCATGGAAGTTATTCCAGCTTCTGTTCTATCTCATGGAGTGCTGTTCTCTCTCTTTCGATTTTTAACACTTCTGATCGCGTAATGAAAATTCTCCGTAACGCAACCCCATTGATGTCTATGGGGAAAAAAAAGTTACGCTTAAACCTAACACCCTAACATAAACCCCAAGTCTAAACACCCTTAATCCACCGCCACCGGCATCGCCGCCACCTAAATAAAGTTAGTAACCCCTAATCTGCCACTTCCGACATCGCCACCACTAATAAAAGTTATTAACCCCTATTCCGCCTCTCCCCGACATCACTGCCACTATAATAAAGTTATTAACCCCTATTCTGACTCTCCCCGACATCACTGCCACTATAATAAAGCTATTAACCCCTATTTTGCCAATCCTCGACATCGCCAACACTATAATAAAGCTATTAACCCCTATTCCGCCGCTCCCTGAAATCGCTGACACTATTATAAAGTTATTAACCCCTAAACCTCAGGCCCCCACACCGTAAAACACTAAATTAAACTATTAACCCCTAAACCTAACACCCCCTAACTTTAAATTAAAATTACAATATAACTATATTTAAATAAATAAAAAATTACCTGTGAAAACAAAATAAACCTAATATTAAACTATAAACGAACCTCACCTTACTATTCTAATAAAATAAAAAAAAACTACCAATTAAAATATCTAAATTACCAATTTAAAAAAACCTAACACTGCGAGAAAAAATAAAAAAATCTAAAATTACAAAAATAATAAGCACTAAATTACGAAAAATAAAAACACTAAGCTTACAAAAAATTATAAACGAAATTATAAAAAAAAAACACTTACACCTAATCTAATAGCCCTATTGAAATAAAACAGCCCCCCCAAAATAAAAACACCCCCTAGCCTACAATAAACTACCAATAGCCTTTAAAAGGGCCTTTTGTAGGGCATTGTCCTAAGTTAAACAGCTCTTTTAAAATAAATGCAGTCTCCCCAACAGTAAAACCCACCACCCAACTAACCCCCAAAATAAAATAAAAAAATAACTCTAAAAAACCTAAGCTACCCATTGCCCCTGTATGGGCATTGTCCTTAAAAGGGCATTCCGCTTTTTTCCATTGCCCTTAAAAGAGCATTTAGCACTTTTTCAAAAGCCCAAACCCTAATCTGAAAAAAACCCACCCCAAAAAAAACAAAAACCTAACACTAACCCCAGGATATCTACTCACGGTTCCTGAAGTCCAGGCATCCATCTCCATCCAGGCGGGAAGAAGTCTTCATCCAGACAGCGACATCTTCATCCATTGTGGGGGCGTCTTCTATCTTTATCCCGGCAGTGCGGAGCGGAGTGGCGAGGACATAAAGCATTCTCTTCATATGGTCCCCACCGTACACTGAAGCTTCGATGCAAGGTAGCCATTTCAAAATGGAGTACCATGCATTCCTATTGGCTGATTTGATTCTTCGAATTCAAATTAGCCAGGGGTTTATAGTTTAATTTAGTGTTTTGCAATGTGGGGGGCACCGGTTTAGGGGTTAATAGGTTTATTTAGTTGCGGAGATGTGGAAGGCTGTTTAGGGGTTAATAACTTTATTATAGTGTCAGTGATTTCGGGGAGCAGTGGAATAGAGGTTAATAGCTTTATTATAGTGTTGGTGATGATGGGGAGCGTCGGAATAGGGGTTAATCATTTTTATTAGTTTCTGCGATGTCGGTAGCAGCAGATTAGTGGTTAATAAATGTATTTAAAAGTCACAATGTGGGTGAGTGGTAGATTAGAGGTTAATAGGTGTAATATAGTGTTTGCAATGTGGGAGGGTGGTCGTTTTGGGGTTAATAGGTAATTTATGGGTGTTAGTGTACTTTGTAACACTTAAGTTATGAGTTTTGTGAAACATATTTGTTACACAAAACTCATAACTACTGCTTTCCAATGGCAGTATGGACCGTGTCAGTTCAGGCTGTAATGCAAACTTTTTAGCCTCACCGCACAACCTGTAATAACGTTGCTATGAAAATCTCACATGTTACAGGTTAAAATGCTTGCAGTATAGCTATACCGACATGACTCACAATAGCTGCATTACTGATTTTAAGCTGAAATTGCCATTTTGTTCAGTGTTAAAAGCCGTAATGCAAAACTCGTAATCTAGGTGTTTATTAGGTAGTTTGCGATGTAGGGGTGGCGGATTAGGGGTTCATATATTTTAATAGTTATTGAGTTGGGGGAGATGGCGGTTGACAGGTAGATATTGTGCATGCGTTTGGTGTTAGTTAGAACTTTCAGGGAGTTACGGTGCTTATATACTCAGCGCAAAGCTTGCTACCCTTGCTTATGTGTGACGAGGTGAAATTGAGTAAGGTTCCTCATTTTCGCTGCGTAAGTCCTGAATATGTGCTACCGATTTGCCACGCAGTTCTATGTTATTTTATGGGAGTAAAAACTGCTGGCGACGGGTGAAATACACGCGCCACATTTATATGCGGCTCTATATATGTGATGGCTTTTGTGGGCGATGCCGCATATGTAATTGTGCCCTAAATGTTACAGTTGTATTTTCTAATGAGCTTAACTCACCGCTTACAAGCACAATAAGCAAGCATTTATCACTTCTTGCACTAGCCATAAAAATTATAAAGCTAACTAAAAAAAAATTGGACTAGTCAAGATGCTCTGGTTTAAATTTTTAAACATGTACTTGTAATACCAGATTGTTCATTACTCTTATGACAAAGTCGAGCACAAGATAACCCATCCTGAACTATCAATTCCACTCCACTTGTAATTTAGCCCTAAATTTTCCAATAAGGCCAAGTTAGGATTTTTAACTAGAGTTACAGGAGAAACTTTGTAGAACTTTTACAGCTTTGTCAGACACTTCAAAGAGATTGTATTTTAAAGTTTCTCATAAATAAACAGTAGGAAAAACCTGACATTGCTGTTAGGTACATTTGCAGATGTTTCTTCCAGTACCACATGATCATGATTTTTCAATAAGATTTTGAGAGTAATGTTGATTGGAGTTTATATAAAAAAAAAGAAATGTAGTGTATATATGTATTTACAGACAAAAAACATAAATACATTTATACACATATATAGACATATAAATACATATATACACATATATAGACATATATATATATATATATATATATATATATATATATATATATATATATATATATATATATATATATATATATATATATATATATATATATATATATATATATATATATATATGTGTGTGCGTGTGTGTGTGTGTGTGTGCATTGAAGCCCTTTGCTGTTAAGTAGTTGAAAACATTCAAGAACATATTTATGCAATGTTCATATTAAAAGTTTTAACTGTATTTACTGGAAATATTTCACATTTCAATGTATTTTGAAAAAGATATATATATATATATATATATATATATATATATATATATTATTTTTTAATTTTTTTTACAAAGTTTGTACCAGCTGTCCCTGGATATAATGGCTATGGACAAGGGCCCACAATATTTTAATATAGATGGGGACTCCTAAGGTGCACGGAGGTTTAGAGAATAATATAAAAATACAAAAAGATCAGCAAATAAACCTTACCCAGCAACCCCATATGAAGCCAATTAATCAAATAAATATAGGAACCATCTCCCTCCCAAATAGACACTACCAAGGATGTCTGGTAAATAATATGTTATTTATTAGTAGTCTTAATCATGTGCAAAAAAAGTGTGCAAAAAGAAAAACCATACATTAATTTGTCAAAAATATAAGCATATGCAATTCATTCATTACCCAGAAAGCAGGGGTACCCAGAACAATATAGATATAATATATTAAGCTGGCAAGTCAACATATAAATATCTACATATGAAAAATTACTGAAGCCATCTTCCACATGAACCATCCTTGTAATTGGACTGCCAATTGCAACCCAGTGGGTTAAATTAAGAATTAAACTATACCCCTTTTCTTAGATATGTGCATGGCGAAAAAATTCGGTTCAGTCCGGATCGATTCGGAATTTTTCGAATTTCGGTTCGGATCGTTTCGAATTCGGAAAATTTTGAATCGATTCGGTTTGGATTTCGTTTCGGATTCATTCGGATTCGAAGAAATTCGGCTGGATTCAGTTCGATTCGGTTCGGAAATTCGGAATTTCGGTAAGTGTTAGGTGGGATTAGACTAGTATTATGTACTGTATATTAGGTGTAACCCATAGCAGAGTGATATAACCAAATATACTGTACAATACTAGTGTAATCCATGGCCATCCGAATTTACCGAATAAATCCGAACAAATTCAGATTTATTCGGTAAATTTGGCAGTATTTTAATTCGGAAATTCAGTTCGATCCGAATCTCCGAATTTGCAGAATTTTACGAATTTCCAAATCGATCCGAAACAAATTGCACATATCTATTGATAATAACTTTTAGAAATAAGTCTATTTAGCGACTTTCATATGCACTCTGAGGTGGCTAGAAATGTTGATGGATAGATATCATATGTATATAGAAAATACCCCCCCCGTCTATGTAAGTCTGTTCTATTAGTGTATCTGTACCAAACCTGTAAGCATTAATATAATGCAAGGTATTATAACATATTCATTACATATGTAATGTTTATGACTTAACAAGAGCTCAAGTTTTTTAAAATGTATATATATATTATTAGAGTGATTATTAGTCACTGATCAAGGATGCTGGTTAGTAAGAGACTTGTAATATTGTAACAAAATGTTTATGAATAACAAAAAAACGTTTTTGCTTCAATGTGCAATGAAGTAATCAACGATTAATTCACCTGTGGGAGACATGGTAAATAGGTCTGAATCTATGCAATAGCTATCGATTAATTGTGCCTGAGGAAATCCCAAGTGACGTAGGGTGAAACACGTGTAGCAGAGTCTGTATCCGCTGTTGCCAACTTCCACGCTGGCTGGAATTACAGCATTCTTACACAGTTCTGCACCCAGGAATCCTTTGTAAGTCTCCTTATGTAAGCCATGGACGGTTCAACTATATACCTATGAATGGTAAGCGGAGCTTTTTGACCTAGGGGGTGAATACGGCTATTTCATCAGAACAGGTAACACGAAGGAGATGCTGAAAGGAATAGTGCTGTGGGATCTTTTACCTGTTATCCCTTTACCGGAATTATCTATGTATCTGTCCCTCTTGGCATCAGTCAATGTATTTTATGATAATAAGTAAGGGTATGGGACGAAGTATTGAATTAATGTGAACTATCATATATGCCCCCAGTAATGGTTGTTTGCTAGCCCGCTTGGATATACTCTATCAGGCCACATAGGGAGTGAAGAAGTTACTTTGGGAATATCCAGTTGCTATACTTTTTTATGCAGATGCCGTGTATTTGCAAGTGGCAGTCCAATTACAAGGATGGTTCATGTGGAAGATGGCTTCAGTAACTTTTCATATGTAGATATTTATATGTTGACTTGCCAGCTTAATATATTATATCTATATTGTTCTGGGTACCCCTGCTTTCTGGTTAATGAATGAATTGCATATGCTTATATTTTGGACCAATTAATGTATGGTTTTTCTTTTTTACACACTTTTTTTGCACATGATTAAGAATACTAATAAATAACATATTATTTACCAGACATCCTTGGTAGTGTCTACTTGGGAGGAAGACGGTTCCTTTATTTATTTGATTAATTGATTGGCTTCATATGGGGTTGCTGGATAAGGTATACTTGCTGATCTTTTTGTATTTACATATATATATATATATATATATATGTATATCTGTATATATACCTATATATAATCATATATATAGTATATACTTGTTTATATATATATATATGCACTGTATATATAATATGTCTACATCTATACAGTATATATATATATATATATATATATATATATATATATATATATATATATATATATATATATAAATATACTGTATAGATGTAGACATATTATATATATATTGAAATATGTATTTAAGAATAAATAGAACATACTCTGCTATGTGAACAACATTGTAGTGTGAAAATGTATATGTTCATGTCGGGTTAGTGCACTTGAGGTTTCAAGCATAACAAGTTGTTGTTGTTTTCACCTCCATTGACTTCTATGAAAGAATTCAGTAATGCAATTGCAATATTGTAACTGCAGTTTTTATACGATGCACACAAAAAGCCAAAGTTGAGCGCAGTTAACATGTGAGTGGAAGCAATAAATAGCACTCCATTCATAATCTAGTCAAAAAGTATTATAACCAGATTTATTTTGTGATTATACAAAAAACTGTACTGTAATAATATATGTTTATGCATAAATTTTATTTTGTCATCTGAAATGACTTCTGCTTTCTATTAAATCTCTTACAAGAGATGGCTGATCTCCTGAACTACCTGAGTATTAGTTAGCTGAATAAAATAAAGGTACTTTTGTTGTGAGGAGGTTGCTTGATAAAAAATTAGCAGCAACAATACCAGGAAATTGGTAAGGATTTCAGAGGATAGTATTTGAAAACCTCAGAACTAGCAAAATAAAATCTTGATGTTTATATATCAATCACAATGTCTCATTCTTTCTCCAACATTGGTGTGTCCGGTCCACTGCGTCATCCTTACTTGTGGGAATATCTCTTCCCCTACAGGAAATGGCAAAGAGTCCCAGCAAAGCTGGCCATATAGTCCCTCCTAGGCTCCGCCCACCCCAATCATTCTCTTTGCCGTTGCACAGGCAACATCTCCACGGAGATGGTTAAGAGTTTGTGGTGTTTAGTTGTAGTTTTTTATTCTACTATCAAGAGTTTGTTATTTTAAAATAGTGCTGGTATGTACTATTTACTCTGAAGCAGAAAAGGATGAAGAATTCTGTTTGTGAGAGGAAGATGATTTTAGCAGACAGTAACTAAAATCAATTGCTGTTTCCACATAGGACTGTTGAGATGAAGTAACTTCAGTTGGGGGAAACAGTTAGCAGACTTTTCTGCTTAAGGTATGACTAGCCATATTTCTAACAAGACTGTGTAATGCTGGAAGGCTGTCATTTCCCCTCATGGGGACCGGTAAGCCATTTTCTTAGTCTCAAACAGAATAAAGGGCTTAATATGGGCTATAAAACTGGTAGACACTTTTATGGGCTAAATCGATTGCTTTATTTGGACATTTTATACATGTTTATGCTGATAATTCACACTTATAAACTTGGGGAACGTTTTTTAACGTCAGGCACTATGTTAGACACCTTTTCCAGTCAGGAAGGCTGAGCCTCATTTTCGCGCCATTACTGCGCAGTTGTTTTTGAGAGCAAGACATGCAGATGCATGTGTGAGGACCTGAAAGTAGTTGGAAAAGTTCCTAAAAGGCGTCATTTGGTATCGTATTCCCCTCTGGGCTTGGTAAAGTCACAGCAAAGGCTGTAGCTGGGACTGTATAGGGGTTAAATCTGTAACCGGCTCCGGTTTCGTTATTTTAAGGGTTAAAGCTCTGAAAATTGGTGTGCAATACTTTTAATGCTTTCATCTGTGGTGAAATTTTGGTAAATTTTGAACAATTCCTTCATATTTTTTCACATATTCAGTAATAAAGTGTGCTCTGTTTAAAATTTAAAGAGACAGTAACGGTTTTGTTTTAAAACGGTTTTTGTGCTTTATTGACAAGTTTAAGCCTGTTTAACATGTCTGTGCCTTCAGATAAGCTATGTTCTATATGTATGAAAGCCAATGTGTCTCCCCCTTCAAAATTGTGTGATAATTGTGCCATAGCGTCCAAACAAAGTAAGGACAGTACTGCCACAGATAATGAAATTGCCCAAGATAATTCCTCAGATGAAGGGAGTAGACATGGTTCTACATCATCTCCTTCTGTGTCTACACCAGTTTTGCCCACGCAGGAGGCCCCTAGTACTTCTAGCGCGCCAATGCTTATTACCATGCAACAATTGACGGCTGAAATAGATAACTCCATAGCAAATATTTTATCCAAAATGCCTGCATATCAGAGAAAGCGCGATTGCTCTGTTTTAAACACTGAAGAGCAGGAGGGCGCTGATGATAATTGTTCTGTCATACCCTCACACCAATCTGAAGGGGCCATGAGGGAGGTTTTGTCAGATGGGGAAATTTCAGATTCAGGAAAAATTTCCCAAAAGGCTGAACCTGATGTTGTGACATTTCAATTTAAGTTAGAACATCTCCGCGCACTGCTAAAGGAGGTGTTATCTACTCTGGATGATTGTGACAACTTGGTCATTCCAGAAAAATTATGCAAGATGGACAAGTTCCTAGAGGTTCCGGTGCACCCCGAAGCTTTTCCTATACCCAAGCGGGTGGCGGACATAGTGAATAAGGAGTGGGAGAAGCCCGGCATACCTTTTGTTCCCCCTCCTATATTTAAGAAATTATTTCCTATGGTCGACCCCAGAAAGGACTTATGGCAGACAGTCCCTAAGGTCGAGGGGTTTCTACTCTAAACAAGCGCACTACTATTCCTATCGAGGATAGTTGTGCTTTCACAGATCCTATGGATAAAAAATTGGAAGGTTTGCTTAAAAAGATTTTTGTACAGCAAGGTTACCTTCTACAATCCATTTCGTGCATTGTTCCTGTCACTACAGCAGCGTGGTTCTGGTTCGAGGAACTAGAAAAGTCGCTTAGTAGAGAGACTCCATATGAGGAGGTTATGGACAGAGTTCACGCACTTAAGTTGGCTAACTCTTTTATTTTAGATGCTGCTTTGCAATTAGCTAGATTAGCGGCGAAAAATTCAGGGTTTGCAATTGTGGCGCGCAGAGCGCTTTGGCTAAAGTCTTGGTCAGCGGATATATCATCCAAGACAAAATTGCTTAACATCCCCTTCAAGGGTAAAACTCTCTTTGGACCAGAATTGAAAGAGATTATCTCAGACATCACTGGGGTAAAGGGTCACGCCCTCCCACAAGTTAGGCCTTTCAAGGCCAAGAATAAGTCTAATTTTCGTTCCTTTCGTAATTTCAGTAACGGACCGGGCTCTAATTCTGCATCCTCTAAGCAAGAGGGTAATACCTCACAGTCCAAACCAGCCTGGAAACCGATGCAAGGCTGGAACAAGGGTAAGCAGGCCAAGAAGCTTGCCGCTGCTAACAAAACAGCATGAAGGAGTAGCCCCCGATCCGGGACCGGATCTAGTGGGGGGCAGACTCTCTCTCTTTGCTCAGGCTTGGGCAAGAGATGTTCAGGATCCCTGGACGCTAGAAATAGTTTCTAAGGGTTATCTTCTGGAATTCAAGGAACTACCCCCAAGGGGAAGGTTCCACATGTCTCACTTATCCTCAAACCAAATAAAGAGACAGGTGTTCTTACATTGTGTAGAAGACCTGTTAAAGATGGGAGTGATACACCCCGTTCCAATGACGGAACAAGGAATGGGATTTAACTCAAATCTGTTCGTAGTTCCCAAAAAAGAGGGAACCTTCAGACCAATTCTGGATTTAAAGATCCTAAACAAATTTCTCAGGGTACCATCGTTCAAAATGGAAACCATTCGAACGATTCTACCCACTATCCAGGAAGGTCAATTTATGACTACCGTGGATCTAAAGGATGCGTACCTACATATTCCTATCCACAAAGAACATCATCAGTTCCTAAGGTTCGCCTTTCTGTACAAACATTACCAGTTTGTGGCCCTCCCATTCGGATTAGCCACTGCTCCAAGGATTTTCACAAAGGTACTCGGGTCCCTTCTAGCGGTTCAAAGACCGAGGGGCATTGCAGTAGTACCATACTTGGACGACATTCTAATACAAGCGTCGTCCCTTTCAAAATCAAAGGCTCATACAGACATCGTTCTGGCCTTTCTCAGATCTCACGGATGGAAGGTGAACATAGAAAAAAGGTTCTCTGTCTCCGTCAACCAGAGTTCCCTTCTTGGGAACTATAATAGATTCCTTAGAAATGAAGATCTTTCTGACAGATGTCAGAAAGTCAAAACTTCTAAGCGCTTGTCAAGTTCTTCATTATGTTCCACGTCCTTCCATAGCTCAGTGCATGGAAGTAGTAGGGTTGATGGTTGCGGCAATGGACATAGTTCCTTTGCATGCTGAAACAGTGGAATGGGGATTATACAGACTTGTCTCCAGTGATTCAAGTAGATCAGAAGACCAGAGACTCACTCCGTTGGTGGCTAACCCAGGATCTCCTATCCCAGGGAATGAGCTTCCGCAGTCCAGAGTGGGTCATCGTCACGACCGACGCCAGCCTAGTGGGCTGGGGCGCGGTCTGGGAATCCCTGAAAGCTCAGGGACTGTGGTCTCGGGAAGAGTCTCTTCTCCCGATAAACATTCTGGAACTAAGAGCGATATTCAATGCTCTCAAGGCTTGGCCTCATCTAGCAAAGGCCAGATTCATAAGATTCCAATCAGACAACATGACGACTGTCGCGTATCTCAATCATCAGGGGGGAACAAGGAGTTCCCTGGCGATGAAAGAAGTGACCAAAATAATACAATGGGCGGAGAATCACTCCTGCCACCTATCTGCGATCCACATTCCAGGTGTGGAAAACTGGGAAGCGGATTATTTGAGTCGTCAGACATTCCATCTGGGGGAGTGGGAACTCCACCCAGAGATCTTTGCCCAGTTGACGCAACTATGGGGCATTCCAGACATGGATCTGATGGCGTCTCGTCAGAACTTCAAAGTTCCTTGCTACGGGTCCAGATCCAGGGATCCCAAGGCGACTCTAGTGGATGCACTAGTAGCGCCTTGGACCTTCAACCTAGCTTATGTGTTTCCACCGTTTCCTCTCATTCCCAGGCTGGTAGCCAGGATCAAACAGGAGAGGGCCTCGGTGATCTTGATAGCCCCTGCGTGGCCACGCAGGACTTGGTATGCAGACCTGGTGAATATGTCATCGGTTCCACCATGGAAGCTACCTTTGAGACAGGACCTTCTTGTTCAGGGTCCATTCGAACATCCAAATCTGGTCTCCCTCCAGCTGACGGCTTGGAGATTGAACGCTTGATTCTATCAAAGCGTTGGTTTTCAGATTCTGTGATTGATACTCTGGTTCAGGCCAGAAAACCGGTAACTAGAAAGATTTACCATAAGATATGGAAAAGATATATCTGCTGGTGTGAATCCAAGGGATTACCTTGGAATAAGATTAAAATTCCTAAGATTCTTTCCTTTCTGCAAGAAGGTTTGGATAAAGGATTATCTGCGAGTTCTCTAAAGGGACAGATTTCTGCTTTATCTGTCTTACTACACAAACGACTGGCAGCTATGCCAGATGTTCAAGCATTTGTTCAGGCTCTGGTTAGGATCAAGCCTGTTTACAGACCTTTGACTCCTCCCTGGAGTTTAAATTTAGTTCTTTCAGTTCTTCAAGGGGTTCCGTTTGAACCTCTACATTCCATAGATATTAAGTTGTTATCTTGGAAAGTTTTGTTTTTGGTTGCTATTTCTTCTGCTAGAAGAGTTTCAGAGTTATCTGCTCTGCAGTGTGCTCCGCCCTATCTGGTGTTCCATGCAGATAAAGTGGTTTTGCGTACTAAGCCTGGTTTTCTTCCAAAGGTTGTTTCTAACAAAAATATTAACCAGGAGATAGTTGTACCTTCTTTGTGTCCGAATCCAGTTTCAAAGAAGGAACATTTGTTACACAATTTGGACGTAGTCCGTGCTCTAAAATTCTATTTAGAAGCTACAAAAGATTTCAGACAAACATCTTCTCTGTTTGTCGTCTACTCTGGTAAAAGGAGAGGTCAAAAAGCGACTTCTACCTCTCTTTTTTTTTGGCTTAAAAGCATCATCCGATTGGCTTACGAGACTGCCGGACGGCAGCCTCCTGAAAGAATCACAGCTCACTCCACTAGGGCTGTGGCTTCCACATGGGCCTTCAAGAACGAGGCTTCTGTTGATCAGATATGTAAGGCAGCGACTTGGTCTTCACTGCACACTTTTGCCAAATTTTACAAATTTGATACTTTTGCTTCTTCGGAGGCTATTTTTGGGAGAAAGGTTTTGCAAGCCGTGGTGCCTTCCGTTTAGGTGACCTGATTTGCTCCCTCCCTTCATCCATGTCCTAAAGCTTTGGTATTGGTTCCCACAAGTAAGGATGACGCCGTGGACCGGACACACCAATGTTGGAGAAAACAGAATTTATGCTTACCTGATAAATTACTTTCTCCAACGGTGTGTCCGGTCCACGGCCCGCCCTTGTTTTTTAATCAGGTCTGATGAATTATTTTCTTTAACTACAGTCACCACGGTACCATATGGTTTCTCCTATTTTTTTCCTCCTGTCCGTCGGTCGAATGACTGGGGTGGGCGGAGCCTAGGAGGGACTATATGGCCAGCTTTGCTGGGACTCTTTGCCATTTCCTGTAGGGGAAGAGATATTCCCACAAGTAAGGATGACGCCTTGGACCGGACACACCGTTGGAGAAAGTAATTTATCAGGTAAGCATAAATTCTGTTTTCATTTATAAATTATAACTAGAATCAAGAAACTGATTACTACAGAAGATCTTCTCACACTCATTCATGCTCAGGTGACATTGATTTTAAACTGTTGAAATGTATTCTCAAGAAAAGTTACTCCATTGTCTTCAGTCCTTACAAAATTCTACAGACATGTACCTAATTGGTCATTGAAAATTTTTCCATGTGAGACCCTCAAATTCTTTACACTCATATACAATAAAATGGAGGGTATTATTCAAACTGGGTCTGTTTTCTTAGGTAAGCAGGATTGCATGAGCTGGCCTACTAAGCAAAGGCTCAAACGCAGTGTTATCAGCTTCGAACTCATGATGTCCTAACACACAGACAGTGTCCTGAGAATAAATGTGCTAAAAGTTTATCAAAAAAGGTTAGCTATGCAGAGTCATCTCTACAGATCTCTATATATAGCACAAATAAAATGTCACTTTCCAAATTTTATTAAATATTCAAGTTCTACCTGTTCATATAAGCATCTCAAGACCAATATCCCTAATGCCACAATAGAAATGTAATATGTATTAACTGTTATGAGTCCAACCAGGAGAAAGCCACCATATAAATTGTTATTATTATTATTTATTCTTATTATTATTATTTATTTGAAAGAATAAGAGTGTGAAACAATAAACGGTCCCATACATTCCTATACCTGATGACCTACACATTTTTTTTCATAGCAATAAAACAATTTTGTTTCATATTTAATTTTATTTATATGAAGTGTTATTTCACTTTTTAATTTGCACATATGGCTGCAAGCTAATTTACAGTCAGTAACCTAAATTATATGAATATTTACTAAATTAGTACTCTTGGCAAAATGAAACATGTTTTCGTTCCTGCACCAATAAAAGGCACAAGGGAATTACAGGGAATCTAATTGCACAATACACAACATACTATAAAAATGAAATTTATAATGGAAATTAATATATTTCTTATATTCGCTACATCTCCTTAATTGTACAGTAACACAGAAGACCTTTCAAAAAAGTTTGTTTGTCTGTGAAAAACAAAAACCTGTAGATTTCAATGCTTGATTTTTGACTAAGTTGTGTATGATTATTGGTTTGATATAAAATGATAAATCCTATATTACTGTGGAAGCTAAAATGCTATATATATGACTGACAAGGTTAGAATATTGATTGAGACTATCGGCTAGATTTAGAGTTTTGTCGGTAACGACCCGCGTATCTAACGCTGGCTTTTTTCTGGCCGCACCTTTAAAATAACTCTAGTATTGAGAGTCCACAGAATGGCTGCGTTAGGCTCCAAAAAAGGAGCGTAGAGCATATTTAACGCAACTTCAACTCTCGATACCAGAGTTGCTTACGGACGCGGCCAGCCTCAAAAATGTGCTCGTGTACGATTCCCCCATAGGAAACAATGGGGCTGTTTGAGCTGAAAAAAAACCTAACACCTGCAAAAAAGCCGCGTTCAGCTCCTAACGCAGCCCCATTGTTTCCTATGGGGAAACACTTCCTACGTCTGCACCTAACACTCTAACATGTACCCCGAGTCTAAACACCCCTAACCTTACACTTATTAACCCCTATTCTGCCGCCCCCGCTATCGCTCACCCCTGTATATTATTTTTAACCCCTAATCTGCCGCTCCGTCAACCGCCGCTACTTACATTATCCCTATGTACCCCTAATCTGCTGCCCCTAACACCGCCGACCCCTATATTATATTTATTAACCCCTAATCTGCCCCCCACAACGTCGCCTCCACCTGCCTACACTTATTAACCCCTAATCTGCCGAGCGTACCGCACCGCTATTATTATAAAGTTATTAACCCCTAATCCGCCTCACTAACCCTATAATAAATAGTATTAACCCCTAATCTGCCCTCCCTAACATCGCCGACACCTAACTTCAATTATTAACCCCTAATCTGCCGAAAATAACAAAGCCCCCCAAAATAAAAAAATGCCCTACCCTATTCGGATGGAAGACCTCTTCTGCCCCGCTTGGATGAAGACTTCTACCGGATGGAGGACCTCTTCTTGCTTCGCTTGGATGAAGAATTTGGCTCGGCTGGGTGAAGACGACTCAAGGTAGGGAGATCTTCAGGGGCTTAGTGTTAGGTTTATTTAAGGGGGGTTTGGGTTAGATTAGGGGTATGTGGGTGGTGGGTTGTAATGTTGGGGGGGGGTATTGTATGTTTTTTTTTTACAGGCAAAAGAGCTGAACTTCTTGGGGCATGCCCCGCAAAGGGCCCTGTTCAGGGCTGGTAAGGTAAAAGAGCTTTGAACTTTAGTAATTTAGAATAGGGTAGGGCATTTTTTTATTTTGGGGGGCTTTGTTATTTTATTAGGGGGCTTAGAGTAGGTGTAATTAGTTTAAAATTGTTGTAATATATTTCTAATGTTTGTAAATATTTTTTTATTTTTTGTAACTTAGTTCTTTTTTATTTTTTGTACTTTAGTTAGTTTATTTCATTGTATTTATTTGTAGGAATTGTATTTAATTTATTTATTGATAGTGTAGTGTTAGGTTTAATTGTAGATAATTATAGGTATTTTATTTAATTTATTTATTGATAGTTTAGTGTTAGGTTTAATTGTAACTTAGGTTAGGATTTATTTTACAGGTAAATTTGTAATTATTTTAACTATTTTAGCTATTAAATAGTTCTTAACTATTTAATAGCTATTGTACCTGGTTAAAATAAATACAAAGTTACCTGTAAAATAAATATTAATCCTAAAATAGCTATAATATCATTATAATTTATATTGTAGCTATATTAAGATTTATTTTACAGGTAAGTATTTAGCTTTAAATAGGAATAATTTATTTCATAAGAGTTAATTAATTTCGTTAGATTAAAATTATATTTAATTTAGGGGGGTGTTAGTGTTAGGGTTAGACTTAGCTTTAGGGGTTAATACATTTATTAGAATAGCGGTGAGCTCCAGTCTGCAGATTAGGGGTTAATAATTGAAGTTAGGTGTCGGCGATGTTAGGGAGGGCAGATTAGGGGTTAATACTATTTATTATAGGGTTAGTGAGGCGGATTAGGGGTTAATAACTTTATTATAGTAGCGGTGCGGTCCGCTCGGCAGATTAGGGGTTAATAAGTGTAGGCAGGTGGAGGCGACGTTGAGGGGGGCAGATTAGGGGTTAATAAATATAATATAGGGGTCGGCGGTGTTAGGGGCAGCAGATTAGGGGTACATAAGGATAACGTAGGTAGCGGCGCTTTGCGGTCGCCAGATTAGGGGTTAATTATTGTAGGTAGCTGGCTGCGACGTTGTGGGGGGCAGGTTAGGGGTTAATATATATAATATAGGGGTCGGCGGTGTTAGGGGCAGCAGATTAGGGGTACATAAGTATAACGTAGGTGGCGGTCGGCAGATTAGGGATTAAAAAAATTTAATCGAGTGTCGGCGATGTGGGGGGGGCCTCGGTTTAGGGGTATGTAGGTAGTTTATGGGTGTTAGTGTACTTTAGAGTACAGTAGTTAAGAGCTTTATAAACCGGCGTTAGCCCAGAAAGCTCTTAACTACTGACTTTTTTTCTGCGGCTGGAGTTTTGTCATTAGATTTCTAACGCTCACTTCAGACACGACTCTAAATACCGGAGTTAGAAAGATCCCATTGAAAAGATAGGATACGCAATTGACGTAAGGGGATCTGCGGTATGGAAAAGTCGCGGCTGAAAAGTAAGTGTTAGACCCTTTTTTGAATGACTCCAAATACCGGCGGTAGCCTAAAACCAGCGTTAGGAGCCTCTAACGCTGGTTTTCACGGCTACCGCCAAACTCCAAATCTAGGCCTATGTATCCAATCAAGCAATAATCTAAAAAAAAAACCTCTAAAAAAAATATTTTTTATATTTAAATTAAAAATAGTTTTTTTATATACATTAATAATAAATACAAATAATTAAAGCTTATTTGATAACTACAACTAGTAGGAAGAACATATCTGTGCAATTCTGGTCTGTGGAATAGAAGTGTAGTGTATCTTATATCCCAATCAGGAGAATCATTGTACAATGACTCTGTTGCAGTTACTAAATACAAATTGGCATTACTGTAGTAAGTTCAGATAACTTATTCCTTAATATGTGAGCATTTGTACACATTGTATAGATATAATTTCTACTAGTATTTCTAGATTTGATTGCTCTGTGTCATTTTTGCTCATATCCATCAGTTTGTTACTGTTAAAGAGATGATGCCCCCCCCCATATTTAGTCTAAATTACTATTTAAAATTTAATATAGAATTTAACTTCCCACTCTAAATCTCTGTTCCATTACCATCGAAATGCAAGCAATCCTATTAAACATCTTACTATCTAACACAAAAAATCCTGAAATTGTTAATTAAGCAAACTTATTTTTCCTTGCACCATTTATCTATCCAAAGACTTGATCACAATGATGGGCTCTTTATTAGCACTTTTTTTTTTTCCAGGGATCCCAATTATAAAATGCTTCAGTTATTAAACCATATCACCAAATGGACATGACACAATACATTCCCAGGACACTGTGTTGATGTAGTACCTTCGTCCAGCACAGAGGCGAATGTTACTGTCCTTGCTGTCAGCTTAGACAAAACAGGAGGGGAGAGGGAAGGGTGGGGTTCCCTACACTATGGCAGAAATGGTTTTGGAAGGGAGAGGGAAGGATGGGGCCCTATGCTACAGAAAAATATGAGTTGGAGGGGAGGGTGGGTTGGGAGGGTGGGTCCCTACACTAAAGAAAACTATATTTTGCTTGGAGAGGGGAAATGGGAAGGTTGAGAGGGAACCCTATACTATACAAAAAATATATTTATGAAATAATAAAAAAATAATAGTTTGTTACTGACAGACTAGCTGCCAGTAACAAACATGGAAGTGCACAGTGGGAGGGGGTAGGTTAGAGAGCTGTTTGAGGGGAGATCAGAGAGGTGGGAGAGTCAGGAGGGATCCCTACAAAAAATAACAATAAATATTTAAAAGGAAAAACACTCAACTGCATACTAGCAGACTGTCTGACAGTACCTAAGATGGTGGTGACCAGTGGAAGGGGCTGTGTTGGAAGGGATCTTGGGCTGATTAAATCACTTTGTTTATACACGGCGAGTGCTCTCTTTGGACTATCTTTTCTATACATTTCTGAGAGCACCCTGACATTACCAAGGTTATAGTGAGTGCTGGTATCTCACCACTATATATATATATATATATATATATATATATATATATATATATATATATATATATATATATATATATATACATACATATTTAGACATGTATATATACCATAAACTTTCGAGCCCTTATAACTTTTTTTAAAAAAAAAATATTTGTGCAAATAGCTTTTTATCATATAGTGTTTATATGAATGTCATTGTAATTGTACATGTTTTTATGTTGTGTTTAGTGCAACTTTTTTAACACACATCCCTTTATACAAGGTTTTTAGTCGTGCTAACCTAGCGAGCATAAAATGTGATTGCGCTCTCACAATTGCATCTACTTTCATTTTGTAATATGAGCACTATTTATGTTGCGCACAAAAAGCAAATAGTGTTCACATGCTACAGTTAGCCCAGTACGTCTATTACTGTAACTATATAGCAACATGAGGCACTTCGTAAAAAACATTTTTGGACTTCTGTTTAAAAAAATAAACAAACAAACAAAAAAATACAATATCAAACATGAAGGCACAACAAACGGTAATATTTTGTTCATGACAATGTAATTGCTAATAGAAAATGTGTTTGAAAAAAACAAAAGTACTGTATCTTAAAATCATGAAGAAAAGATTTTTATAATATGATTGCAAAATGTCTATAGAGATGTTGAGGTTATGATTTTAGTTTTTTTGCATTTCCAAAAGTTCTGGTTTGCTGGTTGAGATATCACTTATACATAGTTATTATAGACATTTACATTTATAAATATCAGGACTGCTCTTTGATGTAAGATTATAAAAGAGAGAGTAGGGGGTATATTTATTAATGTGCTAGCGGACATGATACAATGTAGCATATCCTGTCCGCTACACATTGATAAATGCTGACAGCATACGCGGTCGGGATTTATCATTGCACCAGCAGTTCTTGTAAACTGCTGGTGCAATGCCCCCCCCGGCAGATTTGCGGCCAATCGGTCGCTAGCAGGGGGTGTCAATCAACCCGATTGTATTTGATGGGGTTGATTGTTGTCCGTCGCCTCTGACCAGATGGACAAGTTATGGAGCAGTGGTCTTTAGACGGCTGCTTCATAACTTATGTTGATAAATCGGCCCTTAAGAGTCTTAAAGTTCCAGTGTACTCTAAAATGTTCTACCCTTTAATGTGTTCCCAGTTATTCATTTTACCTGCTGGAGTTTATAAAATTGTTTCAAAAGACTCCTTTATCTTTATTTGGCACTTTCAAGAGCTGCTTTTGCCTGTGGTATCTCCACCTATACTGATAAATGCAATATTGACTATTAAAAAGTATACAGCTATTATAAGAAATTACATTCACATGTGGGAAGTATGAGAAATAAGTAAAAGCACGTTCGTTTTTAGATGTTCTCTCTAAGGGCCCAATGTTGTAAGCAATAAAGGGGGAGTACAGCCGCACAATAAAAAAAGGGCTGTTTAAAATTCAAAAAGAAGCCTTTATTAAATCTTATGAAATGGGCAGTAAACCAAAACAATAATGTTATATAGTTCTGCACATAGTGCAGCAGTAAATTAATTAATAAAACATTAATTTAGTGCCAACTTTAAACTTCAAAGTTTTTTAATGCCAAAGTAGAAATGTGTAGAACGCCGCAGACCAGGGTGGGAGCCACCTACAGTGAGGTTAATGGCGTGATCGGGCTGGCTGTGACTAGAAAATTGTGCCGCGATGCGCTTCTGAAAAAAACAGACCCGCTCAGTAGAGCCAGGAGCGGTGTTTTACAAATTTCTACTTTGGCTTTAAAAATCTTTCAAATACTTTGAAGTATAAAGTTGGCACTAAATTAATGTTATATAGTTCTGCACTATGTGCAGAATTATATAACATTATTGTTTAGGTTTACTGCCCTTTAAAATCTACGGTACAGGGCCACAGTCATCCTGACTAGTTTTGTGCCATAGCAGGCAGTTCCCGTTTGCACACAGCGGATCTGTAGCGGCAAGGAGTGTGTTTGTTTGACTACCAGCATTTTACTATACGTCACTGTGGGAAGTGATAGTTCTCTGCCACTGGTGGAATCTTGGAAGCAGTATTGCCACCTGCAGAGATATTACAATACGATAGTGAAACTAGTACATGAAAAACTAAATAAGCTGGGTGATTGTGGGTAATACTACTTTATAACTTTTGTTATTTTATTATTAAGTATGAAGTAGCGTATACTGATTTGTACAGTTTGCTGTACTTAACACTTGCCATCAGTATTATCTGTTTCAGAACATTACACACGGTTGTATATATTTAAGTCTCCATTCCATTGCAATGCAATCTGCTGAGCTTTCTTTTACTACTGCCATTGGGCACCATGCTTTTAGAGACACCATAACCATGACAGTTTGTCAGCCATCCCAGTCAGATTTGAGCAGCTGCATCCTCAGCTTCATAAATGGAGCCCAATATGTCAGTTTGTGTATTACTTACCTGATCTTAATAGTGATTAACCCTAGTAAATGGATCTTAATAGTGATTAACCCTAGTAAATGGATCTTAATAGTGATTAACCCTAGTAAATGGATCTTAATAGTGATTAACCCTAGTAAATGGATCTTAATAGTGATTAACCCTAGTAAATGGATCTTAATAGTGATTAACCCTAGTAAATGGATCTTAATAGTGATTAACCCTAGTAAATGGATCTTAATAGTAATTAACCCTAGTAAATGGATCTTAATAGTGATTAACCCTAGTAAATGGATCTTAATAGTGATTAACCCTAGTAAATGGATCTTAATAGTAATTAACCCTAGTAAATGGATCTTAATAGTGATTAACCCTAGTAAATGGATCTTAATAGTGATTAACCCTAGTAAATGGATCTTAATAGTGATTAACCCTAGTAAATGGATCTTAATAGTGATTAACCCTAGTAAATGCATTTCAGTGCCTGAGCAGTATACAGCTGGCAATTGGCAGGGTCAAATAACTGCTGCTACTGACTGGCTCACAAGCTCTCGATTAGATCTTTGATTATATCACATAATAATGTCCCTTGAAAGGAAAAAAAGGGAATTTAAAAGGCAGGATAAAAAGGCCCATTTTCAATCATTTCTCAAAGCAGAAATACAATTAATTCATATGCATTGCTAGTAGATTTGTACTTTATGGTCCCTTTAACCTCTTTGCTTCCAGACTGCAACAAATATATTGAAGCCAAGAAATAAAATTGATTTCAATATTTTTTACTTATAATACTATTTTATATGACAGTCATCATGTAGCACAGTAGGATAAGCTGTTTTTTTTTATTAATATTACTCTTTAATCATAACTTCCACATGAAAATAAAATAATTTCACAGAGATCATTTGTGAAGACAGCAAATTCTAATGGGTCAATAATTCAAGGGCTTTTTTTTTTCGATTGCTTAATGTAAAACAGCAAGACTGAAAAAAGCTGAAGTTTAATGAGGCCTCTTCTTGTGAGATACCTTCAGCATAACATGGTGTTGTCTCAAGAGTACAGAAATGGTTCTTCCACCACCCTGAGAGTATCTCATAATGAACTGGAAAATGAGTGAGGCTATAAGAAAAGGTCACATGGGATGGCAACAGAAGAAAAAGGGAATGGTTATTATAGGTCCCTGTGATCTAATTGGATCAGCAAACTGCACTAGTATTTATTATTACAATAAAGTAAATTAAAGTAGAATATTAAAGCTGTAGACTTAAAAAAAAAAATCCAAAGAGTGTTCCTATAAAAACTGTAATGTAGAGAATGTCTTTTTTTTTTCTGTATACTTTACTTTGTTTTATGAAAGTGAGAGTAGTAGATTACTTTGCTAGCAGCAGATTAGATGAACTGCAAGTGAGGGGCTGACTACTATACAGGGCTGCAGAGCATTGGTGTAATGTATATGGAGGGTTATAAAAAATTTTTTATATTTTATTTTATATGATTTGGTTGAAGATGAAGACGCTGTTTTCAAGCTGTGCAATCTTGTGTCAACATACACGCAAAAACACGCAGAAAATCTAAAGATCACGGGCCCCATCCGATATGCAGCGTCACCCTCAAAAGCCGACAACACCGTTTTTTGCGCGGGTTTGGTATCCTATATACAGCACCGTATATAAATGTGGCACGTATATTTCACCCGGCGGACGTAGTTTTCCCCCCCATAGACTAACATATAAAACCCGCGCAATTTGGTATCCAATATCCAGCGCAAGGCCTTACGTGGCGAAAATGGAGAAAACTTACTCCATTTTCACCTCGCCATAAAAAGCAGCCGTAGCAGGCATTGCGCTGAGTATGGGAGCACCGTAACTCCCTAAAATGCCTAAAAAAAAAACCCCTAACACCTAACGCATGCGCAATGTCTATCTACCTGTCAACCGCAATCCCCCACCGCAATACCTAATAAAGTGTTTAACCCCTAAACTGCCACCCCCGGACCCCGTCGCCACCTAAATTAAATTTATTACCCCTAATCTGACCCCCCTACACCGCCGCCACCTACATTAAATGTATTATCCCCTAATCTGACCCCCCTACACCGCTGCCACCTACATTAAATGTATTACCCCTAATCTGACCCCCCTACACCGCCACCACCTACATTAAATATATTACCCCCTAAACCTAAGTCTAACCCTAACACCCCATAACTTAATTATTATTTAAATAAATCTAAATAATATTAATATTATTTACTAAATTAATCCTATTTAAACTAAATACTTACCTATAAAATAAACCCTAACATAGCTACAATATAATTAATAATTACATTGTAGCTATTTTAGGATTTATATTTATTTTACAGGTAACTTTGTATTTATTTTAGCTAGGTACAATAGCTATTAAATAGTTCATAACTATTTAATAGCTACCTAGTTAAAATAATTACAAAATTACCTGTAAAATAAATCCTAACCTAAGTTACACACCTAACACTGTACTATAAATAAATTAATTAAATAAATTAACTACAATTATCTAATATAAAATACAATTAAATAAACTAAACTATATTACAAAAAAACCCACTACATTACAAAAAAATAAAAAAATATTACAAGAAGTTTAATCTAATTACACCTAATCTAAGCCCCCTAATAAAATAAAAAAGCCCCCCAAAATAATAAAATTTCCCTACCCTAAACTAAATTACAAATAGCCCTTAAAAGGGCCTTTTGCGGGCATTGCCCCAAAGTAACCAGCTATTTTACCAGCCCTTAAAAGGGCTTTTTGCGGGGCATTGCCCCAAAGTAATCAGCTCTTTTACCTGTAAAAAAAAAAGAAATACAATACCCCCCCAACATTACGACCCACCACCCACACACCCCTACTCTAAAACCCACCCGATCCCCCTTAAATAAACCTAACACTACCCCATTGAAGATCACCCTACCTTAAACCGTCTTCACCCAGCTGGGCCGAACACTTCATCCATTCCGGGCACAAGTGGTCCTCCAGCCGGGCAGAAGTCTGCATCCGATCGGGGCAGAAGGGGTCCTCCATCCAGCAGAAGTCTTCATCCAAGCGGCATCTTCTATCTTCATCCTTCCGGCGATGAGCAGCTCCATCTTGAAGACCTCCGGCGCGGAACATCCATCTCTGCCGACGACTACCCGACGAATGGCTGGTCCTTTAAATTACGTCATCCAAGATGGTGTCCCTCGAATTCCAATTGGCTGATAGGATTCTATCAGACAACTGGAATTAAGGTAGGAAAAGTCTGATTGGTTGATTTAATCAGCCAATCAGATTGAACTTCAATCCGATTGGCTGATAGGATCAGCCAATAGAATGCGACGTCAATTCTATTGGCTGATCCAATCAGCCAATCGGATAGAAGTTCAATCCGATTGGTTGATTTAATCAGCCAATTTTTCCTACCTTAATTCCGATTGGCAGATAGAATCCTATCAGCCAATCGGAATTCGAGGGACGCCATCTTAGATGTTGTTATTTAAAGGACCAGCCATTCGTCGGGTAGTCGTTGGCAGAGATGGATGTACCGCGCCAGAGGTCTTCAAGATGGAGCCGCTCATCGCCGGAAGGATGAAGATAGAAGATGCCACTTGGATGAAGACTTCTACTGGATGGAGGACCTCTTCTGCCCCGATCGGATGAAGACTTCTGCCCGGCTGGAGGACCACTTGTGCCCAGATCGGATGAAGAGTTCAGCTCGGCTGGGTGAAGACGGCTCAAGGTAATGTGATCTTCAATGGGGTAGTGTTAAGTTTATTTAAGGGGGGATCGGGTGGATTTTAGAGTAGGGGTGTGTGGGTGCTGGGTTGTAATGTTGGGGGGGTATTGTATTTCTTTTTTTTTTACAGGTAAAGGAGCTGATGACTTTGGGGCAATGCCCCGCAAAAAGCACTTTTAAGGGCTATTTGTAATTTAATTTAGGGTAGGGACATTTTATTATTTTGGGGCCTTTTTTATTTTATTATGGGGCTTAGATTACGTGTAATTAGATTAAACTTCTTGTAATTTTTTTATTTTTTGTAATTTAGTGTTAGGTGTATTTGTAACTTAGGTTAGGATTTATTTTACCGGTAATTTTGTAATTATTTTAACTAGGTAGCTATTAACTAGTTATTAACTATTTAATAGATATTGTACCTAGTTAAAATAAATACAAAGTTACCTGTAAAATAAATATAAATCCTAAAATAGCTACAATGTAATTATTAATTATATTGTAGCTATCTTAGGGTTTATTTTATAGGTAAGTATTTCGTTTTAAATAGGAATTATTTAGTTAATAATATTAATATTATTTAGATTTATTTAAATAATAATTGTTAGGCTGTGTTAGGGTTAGAGGGTAATATATTTAATGTAGGTGGCAGCGGTGTAGGGAGATCAGATTAGGGGTTAATATATTTAATGTAGGTGGCGGCGGTGTAGGGGGGGTCAGATAAGGGGTTAATATATTTATTGTAGGTGGCGGCGGGGTCCGGGAGTGGCGGTTTAGGGGTTAATATTTAAGCTTATTGCGTTGTGGGGGGTTGTCGGTATAGGGGTTAATACATTTATTATTAGGAGTGAGAGGGGGGATTGTGGATATAGGGGTATACATGTCGGGATGATGTTTGGGAGGCGTGTTAGACAGTTGCGGGAGATTTCATATTTTAGTACGTTTTTGTAGGCGCAGGCAGTTTCTAAAGTGCCGTAAGTCACTGGCGACTCCAGAAATTTGTACTTACGCTTATTTCTGGACATCGCTAATTTGTCCGACTTACGTCACTTTAGCAACTGCCGGCGGGGTATATTGGATACCCCGATGTGCGAGGTGAAACTACGGGCGGCGTGGGTTCCCTCGTTTGCGCCGAAAACTATGCCGTATATCGGATCGCGCCCCACATATGTTATCTCCATAGAAAATATTGTTACATTTCAGTTCCTGTATGTGCACAAGTTCCATCTGGGAACGATCTGTTTAACCCCTAAGCTGCTGATCCATTTCAAACCTATGCTTAGCTGTTTTGGAATTTTTAGGTGCTTTTCACATTTTATCATCATGCTGGTGTCTCACTTTGTTTCTAAAATACTAATGAGACAATGAACAAGGCATAAACCAAAAACCAAAAACCATAACTTCTGTATGACCCCAATACAATGCACTCTAATTAAATAAATCTCAATTACATTAACACATTCAACATCAATCTACTGCTCGAAATAACCACCTTAATATCATCATTACTCAAAAGTAAGTTTTAGTCTATCAAAATTATTTGATTAATTTAGATAGCTACAATAAAATAATAGTAAATAAATATAAAAATATATTATGATCCAATCAAATGCTACCAAAGATTACTTTATAGAAGAAGAGTTAGGCACCACCTAGAGTTCTACAAGTGTAGTAGTACTGAATAAACAGAACTTAAATTTCAAATCTCAAAATATGATTTATAATATAGCTCCTCATTTTCAGAAAATAATCTGATATGGAATACATACATAGACATAAATAGACATACATATATATACATATATATATTTCTTTAGAGATGTATATGTATAGTATGTATCTCTAAGTTAAAGTCATTTGACCTCATAACTTTTGTGTGCAATTTGTTTTGAATAATATATTTTAGATGGTGTTATTATGAGTGTAAGTGTAACTTTTGATGTATTTTGGATGTGTTTTGTGACACTTTTTTGTTAAAAACAGTTAACCACAGCTCTGAGAATGCGCTAACCTGACATGTGTTAACTTGAAGTGCGCTCATTCGATCCTGTTTACTTTCAACTCATAATACAAGTGCAATATAACCTGCTTGCCAACGATCGCGAAAACTGATATCGCTTGTTGCAAATGTTTGCGCTCCACTCGCAATCTGGCTTTTATATAATATATATATATATATATATATATATATATATATATATATATATATATATAATAATTTGCAATTTATATAGCGCTTTTCTCACTGTGAGACTCAAAGCACTTTACAAATATGCCAACAAAAGACATAAAAGTTAGGAGTTTCTGAAGGTCAGCTAAGCGGACTGAATGCCTGATGGAAGAGGTGGGTCTTTAGCTTTTTTTTAAAAGTCTGTAAGGATGGTGCCTCTCTGATTGCGCACGATAAAGAGTTCCAGAAAGTAGGGGCAGCGTGGCAGAATGCTCTGGAGCCTGAGTTTGTCCTTATTCTTGGTACTGAGAGGAGGGATGTGTTGGCTGACCTAAGTGAACGGGATGGGATGTAGGGTGTCAGGTGCTCTTTCAGGTACTGTGGATGAAGAGTTCGGCTCGGCTGGGTGAAGACGGCTCAAGGTAAGGTGATCTTCAATGGGGTAGTGTTAGGTTTATTTAAGGGGGGATCAGGTGGATTTTAGAGTAGGGGTGTGTGGGTGCTGGGTTGTAATGTTGGGGGGGTATTGTATTTCTTTTTTTTTTTACAGGTAAAGGAGCTGATTACTTTGGGGCAATGCCCCGCAAAAAGCACTTTTAAGGGCTATTTGTAATTTAATTTAGGGTAGGGACATTTTATTATTTTGGGGGGCTTTTTTATTTTATTATGGGTCTTAGATTAGGTGTAATTAGATTAAACTTCTTGTAATTTTTTCATTTTTTGTAATTTAGTGTTAGGTGTATTTGTAACTTAGGTTAGGATTTATTTTACCGGTAATTTTGTAATTATTTTAACTAGGTAGCTATTAACTAGTTATTAACTATTTAATAGATATTGTACCTAGTTAAAATAAATACAAAGTTACCTGTAAAATAACTATAAATCCTAAAATAGCTACAATGTAATTATTAATTATATTTTAACTATCTTAGGGTTTATTTTATAGGTAAGTATTTCGTTTTAAATAGGAATTATTTAGTTAATAATATTAATATTATTTAGATTTATTTAAATAATAATTGTTAGGGGGTGTTAGGGTTAGAGGGTAATATATTTAATGTAGGTGGCAGCGGTGTAGGGAGATCAGATTAGGGGTTAATATATTTAATGTAGGTGGCGGCGGTGTAGGGGGGTCAGATAAGGGGTTAATATATTTAATGTAGGTGGCGGCGGGGTCCGGGAGTGGCGGTTTAGGGGTTAATATTTAAGCTTATTGCGTTGTGGGGGGTTGTCGGTATAGGGGTTAATACATTTATTATTAGGAGTGAGAGGGGGGATTTGTGGATATAGGGGTATACATGTCGGGATGATGTTTGGGAGGCGTGTTAGACAGTTGCGGGAGATTTCATATTTTAGTACGTTTTTGTAGGCGCAGGCAGTTTCTAAAGTGCCGTAAGTCACTGGCGACTCCAGAAATTTGTACTGATGCTTATTTCTGGACATCGCTAATTTGTCCGACTTACGGCACTTTAGAAACTGCCGGCGGGGTATATTGGATACCCCGATGTGCGAGGTGAAACTACGGGCGGCGTGGGTTCCCTCGTTTGCGCCGAAAACTATGCCGTATATCGGATCGCGCCCCACATATGTTATCTCCATAGAAAATAATGTTACATTTCAGTTCCTGTATGTGCACAAGTTCCATCTGGGAACGATCTGTTTAACCCCTAAGCTGCTGAACCATTTCAAACCTATGCTTAGCTGTTTTGGAATTTTTAGGTGCTTTTCACATTTTATCATCATGCTGGTGTCTCACTTTGTTTCTAAAATACTAATGAGACAATGAACAAGGCATAAACCAAAAACCAAAAACCATAACTTCTGGATGACCCCAATACAATGCACTCTAATTAAATAAATCTCAATTACATTAACACATTCAACATCAATCTACTGCTCGAAATAACCACCTTAATATCATCATTACTCAAAAGTAAGTTTTAGTCTATCAAAATTATTTGATTAATTTAGATAGCTAAAATAAAATAATAGTAAATAAATATAAAAATATATTATGATCCAATCAAATGCTACCAAAGATTACTTTATAGAAGAAGAGTTAGGAACCACCTAGAGTTCTACAAGTGTAGTAGTACTGAATAAACAGAACTTAAGTTTCAAATCTCAAAATATGATTTATAATATAGCTCCTCATTTTCAGAAAATAATCTGATATGGAATACATACATAGACATAAATAGACATACATATATATACATATATATATTTCTTTAGAGATGTATATGTATAGTATGTATCTCTAAGTTAAAGTCATTTGACCTCATAACTTTTGTGTGCAATTTGTTTTGAATAATATATTTTAGATGGTGTTATTATGAGTGTAAGTGTAACTTTTGATGTATTTTGGATGTGTTTTGAGACACTTTTTTGTTAAAAACAGTTAACCACAGCTCTGAAAATGCGCTAACCTGACATGTGTTAACTTGAAGTGCGCTCATTTGATCCTGTTTACTTACAACTCATAATACAAGTGCAATATAACCTGCTTGCCAACGATCGTGAAAACTGATATCGCTTGTTGCAAATGTTTGCGCTCGAATCGCAATCTGGCTTTTATATAATATATATATATATATATATATAATAATTTGCAATTTATATAGCGCTTTTCTCACTGTGAGACTCAAAGCACTTTACAAATATTCCAACATAAGACATAAAAGTTAGGAGTTTCTGAAGGTCAGCTAAGCGGACTGAATGCCTGATGGAAGAGGTGGGTCTTTAGCTTTTTTTTAAAAGTCTGTAAGGACGGTGCCTCTCTGATTGCGCATGGTAAAGAGTTCCAGAAAGTAGGGGCAGCGTGGCAGAATGCTCTGGAGCCTGAGTTTGTCCTTATTCTTGGTACTGAGAGGAGGGATGTGTTGGCTGACCTAAGTGAACGGGATGGGATGTAGGGTGTCAGGAGCTCTTTCAGGTACTGTGGGCCTTGGTTGTTTAAGGCTTTGAAGGTCAGCAGGCCAATTTTAAAATATGTTCACCATTTAATTGGAAGCCAATGCAGGGAGTGGAGAACAGGTGTTATGTGGCAGGAGCGAGTTTGATTGGTCGATAGTCTGGCTGCTGCGTTTTTTACTGTCTGAAGGTGATGGAGTTCTTTTTTTGGGAGGCCCAAGTAAAGTGCATTGCAGTAATCTAGCCTAGAAGATACAAATGCATGGATTAGCATATCATCCGGTGGAATTAAGTGTTGTATCCTGGCTATGTTTTTCAGATGAAAGTAGGCAGATTTTATTACAGAGGAAATCTACTGTTTAAAAGATAGTCCAGCGTCAATCAGCACTCCGAGGTGTCGTACCTTTGCTGAACTAACGTGTTCAGAGCCTCCAAGCTCCAGGCCAGTTGGGTGATCATGGGATATTTTTGATGCTCGGGGTCCCCGCACCAAGAGTAACTCTGTTTTGTCTGGGACAGCTAGCATTCATCCATTCTATGAGGTCTGTTAAGCAACTGTTTATGCGGCATGCTGTGTCTGTAGTATCTGGAGCAAAGGAGAAGTAGAGTTGTGTGTCATCAGCATAACAATGATACCTTAGGCCATGCCGGTTAATGATGTCCCTCAGTGGTAGTAAGTAAATTGCGAATAGCATGGGAGACAGGATAGATCCTTGTGGAAACTCCGCAGGCCAGTTCTGTTGGTGCTGATGAGCTTGATCCTGATATTACTCTCTGTGATCTACCAGCAAGAAGATTTAAACCAGTTAAGGACTGTGCCTCCTAGATCACAGATGTACTGCAAGCTCTCTATTAGAATCCTATGGTCAATGGTGTCAAATGCAGCTGAGAGATTTTAGTATTGGCTAAAGTATACATTGATTGCATATTGCTATTTGTATAGCTTTTTTATTTAAAAAAAAAAATATATATATATAATACGGACGATTGACTGAATTTACATGCTGGTGTTTAAAGCCTTTATAGCATGACAAATTTTAAAGGGATATGAAACCCACATTTTTTTCTTTCATGATTCAGATAGATCATGCAATTTTAAGCAACCTTCTCATTTTCTCCTATCATCAATTCTTCTTAGTTCTCTTGGTATACTTTGTTGAAGGAGCAGCAATGCACTGCTGGTTTCTAACTGAACAAATGGGTGAGCCAATGACAATCAGTATTTTTGTGCAGCCACCAATCTGCAGCTAGGACCTAGGTTCTTTGCTGCTCTTGAGCTTTCCTAGATAAAACTTTTAGAAAAGGATAACAAGAGAAGAAGCAAATTAAATAATAGAAGTAATTTCTTTAAACTATCAAAATACTGTGTGGTAGTATCGATAATCTGATCTCAAGATAGTTAACTAACCAAACTCTTTTGCAATTTGGATTCTATATTAATAATACAATGTACTAACAACTTGAGTGCAGTAGTGGATTAATGACTGACGTTTGTTTATCTAACATTATCTAGTAGGTTAAGAATGCAAATTGGTATATGTATATTAGACAAGTTTTTAACTCATTTTAGCGGCCCAAAGAGGTGGGATTTAAGATTTCATTATAACAATGTGTAGTATATTTTACATTTGGCTATTCTAAGAATAGTTCAAATATCTGTGTAACTGAACCAGTCTAATATGATAAAGTAAACTGTATTTCTGTAAAGACTTAAGGGGTAAATGCTCCTGATTTGTTGTAAAGTTTATAAAGTTTGGGTTGTAATTACTTGGTCAGGATTTGGTAATCAGGATAATCATATTGTGTTCTTGACCTAAAGTGTAATAGATAATTGGATTGAGATAAATATAATTTGAATGATTTGTAATTTGTATTGTATATTTTTTTTATTAAATGTATCTTTTATTATAATTGAGCCATTTTGTTTGCACAACTTTTCCTCTGTGTTCATAGCACCACCTACCGAAAGGAATTTAGGAAATGGTGATGTATGGACAAAATACAAGTGGTTTTAGTTTTACAATACCAATCAACTGCAATTATATGAGCAGACAAATATCTGAACAAAATGGAGAGATATTTTGTCTTTGATTGTTCCTGTTCCATTTTCACAATAGTTAAACTAACCCTGTAGGTATTTTTCTGTTACAAAAAACATGATTGACAGCTGTTTGCTATTTTGTTAAAACCATTAGGAAAACAAAAACTCTAAACTGTCACTGTTGAAAGACATCTTTAAATGTGTTGTTACTTTGGTCACAAGATGGATGACAGACATAGCAGAATCTGAGACAATTTGTTTACTCACTCTCACCATGTACATAAATTACAAACTGACTTGCTGGATACAGCAATGTTTTTTTGGATTATTTCATTGCGAGGTGGATTTTTAATCATAATTTACTGTCAAGTTCTATATTGGTGAAGTTCAGAACACTTGAACTGTGGAAAGAAAGCTGTCAGTAAGGCATGTTACTCAAATGTCTAACCATTATTATAGGATTTAATCAGTTTACTGTTAAATCCTTTTAACCGTAATAGCAGCCGGTTGCAAAGTAACTAATATTTCCATCAATTCAAACAGGTAACTATATTTTCTTTAAGAAAATGTTATTTAAACTCCAAATGGATTTTTTCTGCACTGATTTTTTTTTTTTTTCTGGTTATACATCATGCATGACTATCTCTGCTGGCTAGTTACTAAAATCTGTTAAATTTGATGTGAATGGAAATCATGTTAATTTAAAATTAGCTTTAATTTGTAATCCCAATTATATGAAGGAAATATTATTTGATATGTTTTATATAATATTACTTTTTATATGATAACTATTTACAGATGAGTTCCAGTAATGGGTACTTTACTAATGACTTGCTATGGGCGGTATAGGCTAGATTACATATGGCGCTCTAACTATAGCGCAAAAACATTATAAGGGATTTCTCAGCATTTTGCATGTGGCAGAAATAGCACGCAGAGTTGGAAGTAAATAAATACATGCACATGTCTAAATATGTAAATATAGATAGATAAATAGATATATGTGTGTGCATATGTATCTATGTATTCATGTGTGTATGTATGTATTTACAGAGATGTATACACATATAAACACATAAATACATATGCACACACACACACACACACATATATATATATATATATAGTCAAGAAAAGAGGAGTAGTGAATAACGGTATAAAACTTCTTATTTTATTGTATAATCAAAAGTAAAAGCGACATCCATGGGTCACATCAGGCACACACTAGCATCAAAGAACTGCTAACATGTTTAGACCCTTAGGTCATATAGCTACACATTGAGCACCTGATAACCTTTTTACGGTAGCAGGGGAGAACCTGATTGGTTAAAAACAATGCCTATTAGTATATACAAAACCTTATTGGTTACATTCACTGTGCTTAATTACAAGGAGAGACTTAATGTATTGACAAGGATATGTATGTATATACAAACAGCCGAAGATAAAGATCAATCAACATAATCAGTGCAACATTCATATATATATGTACATATCGCTTATGTATCTGGGCCATAGTCAGATCACCATAAAGATAAATAAATTATGTTCAATGGCAAAAGATATTGAATTATAGCTAAACCTGATACATGATGCAATAATATATACAGTTCCTAGTCTAGTTGTATAATTTGCAAAAGGATATTAAATAACATCTGAACCTAATACATAATAAACTTAGAATGTTGACATTTAAAAATAAAAATAAATAATGTCGAGAAGCTAACTGATACATGTAAGATAGTATCTCGCCAGCTTAGGGATCGGTAGTATGAATAAAATACAGCAACAAGATATAAAACATAAAGCATCCAAATCTATAAATGTACCACATATAAAATATGTGGAAAAGATATTAGAACAAAAACAATAAATATAGGATATTAAATATTCAATATTAGATGCTTTATGGAGATCTGTTTCAGAAGAGGGAGATGCACAGGAGCTGTGTAGAAAAACTACTTCCAAAAAGTGATTAAATCATACTCAGAGTTCAGACCAGTTGGAACCCTGGTCTGAGGTTTAACAATCCAATACATCTCCCTTTTCTGCAGCAGCCTATCTCTATCCCCTCACCCTTTCTATGGCCTGCCATCTTAGAGTATTGATATTCTTATTATGACACCTGGCAAAATGCTTTACCAATTGGGAAGTTGCTTCACCTGCCTGTATCGTTGACAGGTGATTTCTGATACATACTTTTACCTCATTAGTGGTGAGGCCTACATATTGTAGATGAAAGAATGTGCATGTGAATACATAAATTACATATGTTGAGGTACACTTTAGACAACTATTAATGGGGAAGATTTCTCCTGTGACTTTGAATAAAACTATTAGATACTGTAATGTACTTGCAGGCTCAACATTTCTGTCTACATTTGTAAAGACCCTTTTGTGTGTGCCAAGAGCTTATAGGTTTGTTAAATTCTGAAGGAAAGGGGTGACAGAATATTGGCCAATGTTTTTGTTCTTCTGTAAGAACAGCGTAGCCCATTTTTCACACATAACTCAAGTTTGTCATCTGCAGCTAAGAGATTGAAATGTTTTTTTTAATGATCTTACAAATCTCAATATACTACGTGCTGAATTCTGTGACAAATGTGACACCCTGGAAATTAAGTTTAGAATTGTCTTGGGATAAATGGGCTAAGGAGTGGTCCTGTATAAGGTTAGCCCTGTCAATCTTTTCTACTTGTCTTTCTGCTCTATAAATCACCTGATTTGGGTAGCCTCTCCTTTTCAGTCTATCTCTAAGATCTTTAGATTGTTCAATAAAAGATTCTTCAAGGGTACATTTTCTTTTAACCCTTATGAACTGGAATTTAGCCACCGCAAAACGGACATGTCGGATGACAGCTCTTTGCATGCAGGAGTGCATTGCCTGCCGTAGATTTCCTAAATATATTTGTAACAATTTTGCCTTCCTTAGTCCCCTCAATCGAGAATCAAAAGAAAATTGATCTTGTCTTTTTGTAATTCAGAGGTGAATCGTAAACCAATAGTATTATTGTTCAAATGACCAATGAATTAAGAAACCTCAGAGGCACTGCCTAAGCAAATAAAAAGAAGATTATCTATATAGCGTCCATAATAATGGACTAGATGTCTGAAAGGGTTTCCATCTCCATAGATGTGGGACAGTTCCCACCAACTCATGAAGAGGTTGGCCCCCATAGCCATCCCACATCTCTAGAGATAGAAATCCCCCTCAAACTTAAAAGAATTGTGGGTGAGCAGATACCTGAGTATCCTCAGAATATATTGCTGAAAATCATCAGTGAATTTGGTGTGATATTTCAGAAAGCTATTGCTTCTAAGCCTTCCTTGTGGGGAATAGATGAGTATAACGCCACCATGTCAACGGTGGCCCACCTGAAGGAATTGTGATCCCATCTCATGTCCTCCAAAATCTTATCAAACATTTTGTGTCACTAAGATAGTTAAATAAAGAGTTAACAAAAGGCTGTAATATACTATCCAGTCACTGGGAGACATGTTCAGACAGGGAGCCTAACCCACTCACTATAGGGCACCCTTTAACATCACTTAGGGATTTGTGCAGATGGTGGAAAACAGGCACTACAGGATGATCGACATAAAGAAACCCAAAAGTTTTTTGATCAAAGGGCCCATTCTCCAAACCATCATCCAAGATACTCAATAGTTGTCTCTGAAAGGCTTGAGTAGGATCCACAAATAGGAGGGCATAGTTGTCAGTATTATGAAGTTGACGGAAAGCTTCCTTGACATAATACGTTATATTCATGATTACAATTGAGCCACCTTTGTGCGCTGTACGGACAACTATGGCCTCTCTACAGCTTAGTTCCTCAAGGGCTATTTATTTTCTTGACAAATTTGGTTTGGTACATCTATTAGCAAATTTAAGCTCAGTGATGTCTCTCTCAAACCTTTTTAAAAAAGTATCTAGCGTTTGCCCTCTACTATGTATAGGATAAAACTCTGAGGGATTTCTGAATCCTCCAAAGGAGTTTGTTAATGTGGAATCTGTCCCATGAATCCCCTCTCTCATCAGATGTTCAAGGGTCATTATATTGCAGGCCTCTTTAAAGGTGGACCTGTTGGATAGACTATTCAATGAGTAAATATCTATTTCAGATTGTTCAGTGTTTTCTAGTGCATTGGGTGTATCACAATAGTGTTTTTTCAGGGTAGTATTTCTAATTAGCTTATTAGCAGGGAAATAATTATTAGTAGGGAAAAAATTGAGACCATAGCTGAGGACAGGGAGTTGAGGGGGTGTCAGAGTGTAATTGGATAAATTCACAACATTGTTATTTATTTGTATTTCTGCGTCCCTCTGTTCCCTCTGTGCACTCTCAGTTGGTAACAAACCTGTCCCCCCTGTTCTATGCCTGTCCTCTGCTGGGGAAGACAAAAAGCCTGCTCAAGGTTTATTTGATCTTCACTTGAAGCATTAGGAACTTGAGCATATGCATTGGCTGCTGTGTCACCAATATAAACATATTTGGAACTAATAGTGTTTTAACCCAATTGTTTATCTTTCAGTCTAACCACCTGTGGTTTACCCGCTGCTCTATGTATGTTTGTTTGTTTTTTTAAATACTTTTAGGTGGCTCCTCCCCCCCAAGGCCCCTGTTTCATCACCAGATTCAAATTCACTATCTGTGTAAGTTTTTGGATTCCTGGCTAGAGTTTGGTTGGCCCTTGTGGTTGTTGTTAGTACATCTGTTCCAAGATCTATTTCTCTTATTCCTTCTTGATGTGGCTCTATCTGAACGTTTCCATATATAAACACTATTATTAGTATAAGCAGACTGATCCCTAATAAATTTAGTATGTTTGGTTTACAGAACTAATTGTTTAGCCTCTTCCACACCATTTTTAAGCATTGCATCAAACCTAGGAAAATTGATATCAGTTAATCTGTAAATAAAAGTAGATGTAATTTATATGAATTCAACAAAATCCTTAAACAAATAGAACACTCAGAAAGAATTCCATTCCAGGAATTAATAAAGTCCACATCAGAGACACCAAAGGTAGGAAACTTATTTAGTCTTACGCCTCGAGGAATGATCTTAAGTTTGGCAAATGTTTCCATTGTCCATATATGCCATTGGAGCTTATGCTCTTTAATGAGGAGTTTCTCCATTTCCTCAAAAAGGCCAGACAATGAGTAATTGGCTTAAAAAATCTTGTTAATGTTAGTACCTGGACAGTCTCTTGCTGATAAAGGCATCAACTAATAAAAATGTGAACCCTCCATGGGAATTATATATGTTATGCTCTTGTAATGAGGATACAGTGAAAGGTGCTACCAGACAGAATTCCATTCCAGGAATTAATAAAGTCCACATCAGAGACATCAAAGGTAGGAAACTTATTTAGTCTTACGCCTCGAGGAATGATCTTAAGTTTGGCAAATGTTTCCATTGTCCATATATGCCATTGGAGCTTATGCTCTTTAATGAGGAGTTTCTCCATTTCCTCAAAAAGGCCAGACAATGAGTAATTGGCTTAAAAATCTTGTTAATGTTAGTACCTGGACAGTCTCTTGCTGATAAAGGCATCAACTAATAAAAATGTGAACCCTCCATGGGAATTATATATGTTATGCTCTTGTAATGAGGATACAGTGAAAGGTGCTACCAGACAAGCACCTACATGAAATAGACAGAGAAAAATATAAGTATTAGTATTCCAAAATACAGACAAACAATGGAATGCAAGGTATATGCAAACAAAAAACATCCCAATGAAATAAAGTCTGGTGGGGACTCCAATTATGCTCCTGGGTGGTAGAATCATGATTAAGAGAACACCCCCTATAAACACTAGGAAAACAGACTCCAGTGTTGCATCTTAGAAAGGACAAAATCTGGTGGTATATTTAGCAGTGGTGTATAGCAATATCAGCTTAAAACAGTCCTTAAGACTTGCACTCACTGGTGTATGTGGTCAAAAAAAGAAAAGTAGGGGATAACGGTATAAAACTTCTTATTTTATTGTAAAATCAAAAGTAAAAACGACATCCATGTGTCACATCCGGCACATACTAGCATCAAAGAACTGCTAACATGTTTCGACTCTTAGGTCGTAATCATAGCTACACATTGAACACCTGCTAACCTATTTAAGGTAGCAGGGGAGAACCTGATTGGTTAAAAACAACTCTGCATAGTAATGCCTATTAGTATATACAAAACCTTATTGGTTACATTCATTGTGCTTAATCACAAGTAGAGACTTAATGTATTGACAAGGATATGTATGTATATACAAACAGCCAAAGATAAAGATCAATCAGCATAATCAATGCAACATTATTATATATATATATATGTACATATGGCTTATGTATCTGGGTCATAGTCAGATCACCATAAAGATAAATAAATTATGTTCAATGGCAAAAGATATTGAATTATATCTAAACCTGATACATGATGCAATAATATAGACAGTTCCTAGTCTAGTTGTATAATTTGCAAAAGGATATTAAATAACATCTGAACCTAATACATAATAAACTTAGAATGTTGACATTTAAAAATAAAAATAAAAATGAATAATGTTGAGAAGCTGAAACATGTAAGATATTATCTCGCCAGCTTAGGGATCGGGAGTATGAATAAAATGTAGCAACGAGATATAATACATAAAGCATCCAAATCTATAAAAGTACCACATATAAAATATGTGGAAAAGAAGTGAGAAAAAAAAACAATAAATATAGGATATTAAACATTCAATATTGGATGCTTCATGGAGATCTGTTTCATAAGAGGGAGATGCACAGGAGCTGTGTAGAAAAACTACTTCCAAAAGTTTATTAAATCATACTCGGAGTTCAGACCAGTTGGAACCCTTGTCTGAAGTTTAAAGATCCAATACATCTCCCTCTTCTGCAGCAGGGCGGGCACATCACCCTTTCTATGGCCTGCATACACCTTGCATTCCATTGTTTGCCTGTATTTTGCAATACTTATGAGGGCCAGTGAACTATTTTTCTCTTTATATATATATACAGTATCTCACAAAAGTGAGTACACCTCTCACATTTTTGTAAATATTTTATTATATCTTTTCATGTGACATCACTGAAGAAATGACACTTTGCTGCAATGTAAACTAGTGAGTGTACAACCTGTATAATATAGTGTAAATTTGCTGTCCCCTCAAAATAACTCAACACACAGTCATTAATGTGTAAACCATTGGCAACAAAAGTGAGTACACCCCTAAGTGGAAATGTCCGAATTGGGCCCAAAGTGTCAATATTTTGTCTGGCCACCATTATTTTCCAGCACTGCCTTAACCCTCTTGGGCATGGAGTTCACCAGAGCTTACAGGTTCCCACTGGAGTCCTCTTCCGCTCCTCCATGACAACATCACTTAGCTGGTGGATGTTAGAGACCTTGCGCTCCCCCACCTTCTGTTTGAGGATGCCCCACAGAGGCTCAATAGGGTTTAGGTCTGGAGACATGCTTGGTCAGTTCATCACATTTACCCTCAGCTTCTTAAGCAAGGCAGTGGTCATCTTGGAGGTGTGTTTGGGGTCGTTATCATGTTGGAATACTGCCCTGCTGCCCAGTCTCTGAAGTGTCACAGTACATGTTGGCATTCATGGTTCCCTCAATGAACTGTAGCTCCCCAGTGCCGGCAGCACTCATGCAGGCCCAGACCTTGAGACTCCCACCACCATGCTTGACTGTAGGCAAGACACACTTGTCTTTGTACTCCTCACCTGGTTGCTACCACACATGCTTGACACCATCTGAACCAAATAAGTTTATCTTGGTCTCATCGGACCACAGGACTTGGTTCCAGTAATCCATGTCCTTAGTCTGCTTATCTTCAGCAAACTGTTTGCAGGCTTTCTTGTGCCTCATCTTTAGAAGAGGCTTTCTTCTGGGACGACAGCCATGCAGACCAATTTGATGCAGTGTGCTGCGTATGGTCTGAGCACTGACAGGCTGACCCCCCACCCCTTCAACTTCTGCAGCAATGCTGGCAGCACTCATATGTCTATTTCCCAAAGACAACCTCTGGATATGACGCTGACCACATGCACTCAACTTCTTTGGTCGACCATTGCGAGGCCTGTTCTGAGTGGAACTTGTCCTGTAAAACTTCTATATGGTCTTGCCCACCATGCTGCAGCTCAGTTTCAGGGTCCTGGCAATCTTCTTATAGTCTAGGCCATCTTTATGCAGAACAAATATTCTTTTTTTCAGATCCTCAGAAAGTTCTTTGCCATGATGTGCCATGTTGAACTTCCAGTGACCAGTATGAGAGAGTGAGAGAGCGATAACACCAAATTTAACACACCTGCTCCCCATGCACACCTGAGATCTTGTAAAACTAACGAGTCACATGATACCAGGGATGGAAAATGGCTAAATGTGCCCAATTTGGACATTTCCACTTAGGGGTGTACCAAAGGTTTAGACATGAATAGCCAAAGGTTTAGACATGAATAGCTGTGTGTTGAGTTATTTTGATGGGGCAGCAAATGTACTACTTTTCATTGTAGCAAAGTTTCATGTCTTCAGTGTTGTCACATGAAAAGATATAATAAAATATTTACAAAAATGTGAGAGGTGTACTCACTTTTGTGAGATACTGTATATTTACAGTATATATATATATATATATATATATATATATATATATAGTCATGGCCAAAAATATTGGCACCCCTGCATTTTTGTCAGATAAACACACTCACAAAGTTAAATTAAAAACATGCAACCAAAGCTGGGTGTATTTGTGCTGGCAAAAGAGAGACACAGCTCTCCTGCAGATCCCCTGACGCACGTTTCACATAACCTCCTCTAAAGAAGCGTTGCGTGAAACACGCATCAGGGGATCTGCAGGAGAGCCGTTTCTCTTTTTTAAATCTGCCAACTGAGCTTACTTTCTTGTTGCGCCCTGACATTTCATTGATACTATATTGGGAAGGCGTGATTAGGTTTTCAAGCATTATCTGCTGAGCTAATGCTAACTATAATTTGAGCTCCCGGATTGAAGGAGCCTATCTTATTTTAAATTTAGAGATATGCTTTGATATCTATATACGCCATGCCTCCCAAGTAAACTAATACCAGCACATATTTTTGGCTATACAGCCCAGCTTTGGTTGAGTGTTTTAATTTAACTTTTTGTGTGTGTTTGCATATAATTTATATTTATGTGGAATTGAGAGTTTGTCATTACTTTATAAGGTGGTGACACTTTAATTATAAATACAGGGTCCAGAAAACTTTCTACTTTGTATGTCTATGTACAGTAATGTTGTAATTCTTAGCACTTGTGCTTAAACCCTGCCAGGGGAGAGTTTTGGGGAAATTACCTTTTGATAATATCTTTCCTGGGGATTTTCTCACTCCTTCTCTAAATCTTTTCTCCTTGTAATATAGAAATCACACTGGCAAACAGTTAAAATGGTGAAATATTTACTCAACCTTTCTGTTGTGTGTCTCTGTGTGCCACACTGAGCATGGAGAAGAGAAAGAGCAGCAAATAATTGTCTGAGGATTTGAGAACAAAAATTGGGGAGAAGCATTGGCAATCTCAAGGTTACAAGTCCATCTCCAGAGATCTTTATGTTCCTGTGCCCACTGTGTACAACATTGTCAAGAAGTTTATGGCCCATGGCACTATAGCTAATCTCCCTGGACATGGATGAAAGAGAAAAATTGATCAAAGATTGCAACAATTAATTTTTTAAATGGTGCATAAAGAACCTTGATCAACTAACAGACAAATTCAAGCTGACCTTCAGGCACAGGGTACAAATGTGTCAGCTCACACTATACATCGCTATCTAAATGAAAAAGGTGGCTATGGTAGGAGACCCGGGAGGACCCCACTGCTGACATAGAAACATAAAAAAGCCAGATTAGAGTTTGCCAAAACTTACCTGAGGGGCCAAAATCCTTTTGGGAGAATGAGTTGTGGACAGAAGAAACAAAATTACAACTTCTGGTAAAGCCCATTATTCTACTGTTTTCAGAAAAAGAAATGAGGCTTTTAAAGAAAAGAATACAGTCCCTACAGTCAAATATGGTGGAGATTCACTGATGTTTTGGGGTAGCTTTGGTGCTTCAGCCACTGGATGTCTTGACTGTGTGCATGGCATTATGAAATCTGAAGAATACCAAAGAATGATGTGGTGCAATGTAGGATCCAGTGTCAGAAAGTTGTGTCTCCATTAAATGTGATGGGTCAGGACAATGACCCAAAGCACACATCAAAAAGCACCCAGAAATGGTTTAAGACAAAGCGCTGGAGAGTACTGAACTGGCCAGCAATGAGTCCAGATCTCTATCCCATAGAGCACCTGTGGAGAGATCTCAAAATAGCAGTTGGGAAAAAGGAACCCTTCCAATCTGAGACACCTGGAGCAGTTGGCGAAAGAAGAGTGGTCCAAAATTCCAGTAGAGAAGTGTAAGAAACTCATTGATAGTTACAGGAAGCAATAGTTATTTTTTCCAAGGGGTGTGCTACCAAATATTAAATTGAGGATGCCAATAATTTTGTCCAGTCCATTTTTAGAGTTTTGCGTGGAATGTGTCAGATTTGGCTTTTTTTTTCTACACTTTTTTTGTGTCATACCAATACAAACAAAAGAAATAAACATGAGAATGCCTAAAGATGTGTAATTTCAACAATTTTCTGGGCAAAGTGATGCATTATCAGACAGAAATGCAGACGTGCCAATATTTTTGGCAATAACTGTATATGTATACATATATATATATATATATATATATATATATATATATATATATATATATATATACATATTTATGTGTGTGTGTGTATGTGTGCATTAGAGCCCTTTGCAGTAGCTGAAACATGAAAAATCATATTTATGCAATATTCATATTTAATAATGTGTTTAACTGTGTATGTATGTTTATTGCAAAGATTGTTTGGTACCCTCTAGGATGCTAACTTTTTAATTTAGATGTTTTCTGGACATATATAAATCACTAGGTACTAGTTTATTCTACTCATGCATTGTTATATCTCTGTGACATTTTGTAGGTTAGTACTCCCTATACAGCTCTTCAAATTATAGATATTCCTTTTAAAACAGCTGATATTGCAGCTGCATCATATTTTAAACATACAATTTGCTTGTTGTTAATTACCTGCTCTAGTCATCATGGAAAATAAGTACCTAGATTCATTTTAGATCACATTTTATATACATAGTATTTACCAAACTGCAGATGGTGATCTAAAGCACAGTTAAGCTGGGTAGGTTTCATCATAGTTTTTGTAGCATTTAGAATACATTTTATATGATTTCTTTCCTCTTATTAATTTGACTTTATGCAGAAATTGAAAGATAACAGACTCCATATTTAAAGTAATATTGTACTCTAACATTCTCTATAATTCATATAAAATAACTGCATTTACACATGTTCACATTTTATTGCCTGAACAAACTTAAAGGGACAGTTCACCCAAAAATGTTCTCCCCTTTAAATTGTTCGCAATTATTAATTTTACCTGCTGGAGTGTTTTAAATTGTTTACAAGTAGCTCCTTTACCCCTATTTTGGCATTTGAAATAGCTGATTTACCAACCTATACTGAAAGTTTCTATACTGGAGTATATTCTATTGAATAGTCTAAGTAAACACAGCCAGTAGAAGAGATTACACTCTCAGTGGGGTGCAGGATAGTTAAAGGGACATGAAACACAAAAAAATTATTTCATGATTCAGATAGAGAATAACATTTTAAACAACTTTCCAATTAACTTCTATTATTTAATTTACTTCCTTCTCTTGTTATTCTTTGCTGAAATGTTTATCTAGACAAGCTCAGGAACAGCACAGAACCTAGATTCTAGCTGTTGATTGGTGGCTGCATATATATGTCGATTGTGATTGGCTCACACATGTGTTCAGTTACAAACCATTAGTGCATTGCTGCTCCTCCAACAAATTATACCAAGAGAATAAAACAAATTAGGTAATAGAAGTAAATTGGAAAGTTGTTTAAAATGATATTCTCTTTCTGAATTATTAAATTAAAAATGTGGGTTTCATGTCCCTTTAAGTAATACAATTATAATTTTCCATTGTTCTCTCTAAGTATTAAGCTTTGGTTTTCTAGACAAATATAAGATAAGGAAGCAAGTGTGTGTACACAAAATGATAACATAATGAGATCTGATATTATCTGAAGCTCAACCCATTGTAATAGGCTGTGGTTTAAAAGCACAAAACCAGTTACTTCATATACACAAATAAACCTGAAAATGCAATTTCTCATACATTTTATACTCTGCAGCTGGTATAACAAGTAATTGAAAATGCATTCATATAAAAACTATTTTACAGTGTACTGTCCCTTTAAAGGGATAGGAAAATTAAACTTGCCAGAATCAGAGCATGCAATCAATCACTTCTTTTTTTAAATCTGGTTTGCTCTCTTGGTATCCATTGTTGAAAAGGATCACACATATATCCTATACTACTGGGAGATAACTGGTGATTGGTGCCTGCATACTGTACATTTGTCTCTTGTGATTGTCTGACTAGAGGTGTTCAGCTAGCTTCCAGCAGCGCAATGCTGTTTCTTTAGCAAAGGATGACAAGAGAATAAAGCATATTTGATCAAAAAAAGTAAATTTGAAAGTTTTTTAAAATTGTATTTTCTATCTTAATCATGAATTACATTTTTGTCCCTTTAAAGCTGTTTAAATATAAATTGAAACTATTATACCCTATAATACCATGCACATCCTACTAATGTTAATTGTTAATAATAATAATTACAAGGAAGTACCTATTAACCCTTGAGCATTAACAGGAAGAAGATATCAGCCAATGAGCATAACTTTAAATACATACTTTAAAAAAGCTTTGAAAGGAAAAAAAGAAGAAATTAATGTTTAGATTCCGATTTTTTTTTTTACACTAATGACAGTTTTCTTTTCAATACAGTGCCCTTTAATGTTTATATTTGTCATGTGCTTTGTATAACAATTTTGTTTATTTTAAAAAATTGTTTCTCCTTCAGAGAAATATTTTTGTTACCCTAAAATCTTCTCAGTGCCATAATAGTTGTCCATTCAAATCCATCATAATTTCTTTACAAAGTGCCTTGTATGGATTTTCATATAGATTTTTTGCTTGTGCAGCACTTCCCACTGCTCTCATGCAATATGTTAAATGAGAGAAGGGTCTGTCATTCACACTGAACAAATAATTTTGGGGGAATTTACTGATGTTTTCTGAAGTTCTGATTTAATGTAATTTCTAAGATGGCAGGTGGCTAGCAGGCTGACAACACATTCAAAGCTGGCTCAGCAACTTTATTTTTTAAGCCCATTAAGTAGTGACCATAAACATTTAGGGCTAGATTACGAGTGGAGCACTATTTAATAACATTTCTATATGGATTATTTTTGTTGTTTGTGCTCGTTTTATTGAGTTGAACGTAAAAAGTATGCGCACAAGTGAAATTCCGACTTTCAGTTGCTCGCAATGAACAAATCAACCAAAATCAATTAAAATAGTTCAACACAACAAATGTTTCATGTGGTTTCCCCAAATTCAACTAAAAATGCAACTTCTAATCAAATCTGTAGTCTCAAAAACCCCTGAAAAGAATCGCTCTCAACAGCATAAATATGCAAAACAGGTGTTGACACAAGCACACCTGATGCAAATAATCAAGAGCTTCATTAGTTGCACCAGGTGTTCTTGAGCTAGAACACATGCAATACCTGAACTGGCCAAGGTCTTTTGAGTGTTATGTTTGACTACATGTTAGAAATATGGCTTAGTCTAAAGAATGGTTCAAAAAGTTAAGAGAAGAACTCATCGCACTTCACAAATAAGGAACAGGATACAAAAAGATATCAAAGACGCTGAATATTCCTAGAGACACCATTGGAAGCATAATTAGAAAGTTCAAAGTTATGGGAACAGTGGTTACAGTAACAACAGACGATAGCAGCATCACCAGGAGTCCTTCACCACAGGATTTTATTCAAGTGCACAAAATACAAGCGACATTTCGGACAGTGCTTTCCTTAATAATGCATATATAGGTATAAACACAGCTTCCTTAAATACCTTTAACGGGGTACCACCCCCAGTGGCATCATAATTGCTCATTAGGAAAACATGAACATTTTTAAAGTGACAGTACATATTTATTAAACATAATTAAATCCCAGTCCCTATTCATTCCATTCGGTATCAGAGTTTCCAATTTATAAATCCAAAAGGATTCTCTTTGTTTTAATCTCTTTTCCCTGTCACCCCCTGGTCTGTCCTTAGGAATGTGTTCAATTACTTCTCTGAAATGGCATGCCACAGGGGATTTCTCATAATTGTTTCTTTTGTTAGATTTGTGTTCCGTATAATTTAGAACATGGGCATTTAAGAATATAAATAACAAACTCAGTGTTGCAGGTAAAAAAGGCATGAATAAAAAAATCTCTTGTCAGTACGGGGATGAAAGAAATAGTGACCTTTTATTACATTATTACAATTTGCACATCCCAGACATGAAAACCTGCCATTTCTCTTACTGCCCAAAAGAGTTTGTCTACTAATTTTCTCTGGGTCTAAATCTGATCTAATGATTTGATCTCTCAAATTTCTGCCTCTTTTAAAGGCTGCCATAGGAGGTTTCTGGAATTCAATTATGTCTGGATTACTATGCTTTATAATGCTTGTTAACAATTTTGGTGACCTTGTTACTTTGTCTGTTAAAACTGGATACAAACACCACTCTGTCATGAACCTCTTTTTTCTTTTGTCTTAAGAATTTCAAACGTGTAGTAGCAATTTCTTGTGTTTCTAAAGCCAACCTTTTTTCTTTTTGAATTAGTGAATCAGGATACCCTCAATCTCTAAATAAGTTTGCCATTTCATCAAGCCTCTTATGGAGTATATCTTTATTGGACACAATTCTGCAAACTCTCCAAAATTGACTCAGTGGGAGTGAGTTGTTCAAAGAGAATGAGTGTGAGCTGCCATAGTGAAGCAAATTATTCCTGTCTATTTCCTTCCTGTATAAATCAGTCGGTAGGCCAGCATTTACTTTGTACACTGTAGTGTCCAGAACATTTATACTCTCCTCACTGTAATCTAAAGTGAATTGTATATGCTTGGTAGCTCCATTGATGGCGGATACAAATTCTAATAGGGTCCCAACATCGCCCCTCCACACACAGAACATGTCATCAATATAGTGCCACCATATTGAATGAATAAAGTGTTTTCATATATAAAGTGTTCTTCGAAAGCATTTATAAAAATATTTGTGTATGTAGGGGTGACTTTGGAACCCATAGCAGTACCCTAAAACTGAAAGTAAAATTAATCCCTGAATAGAAAAAAATATGATAGAGAATGATATCTAAAATATCTATTATAAATTAAATGTGCTGTGGTAGGTACTGTTTGGATTGGACTAGTTCAGTCTTTATAACTCCCACCCCACTGGATTGTGGTATAGATGTGTATAGACTGGAAACATCTAAGCTATACAGAATAAATTGCCCTGATTGTTGCAGTTTATCTAGAAAATCATCTGTGTCCTGGATATAGGAATTTGATTTTTCAACAAAGGGTCTTAAAAGCCTATCTAGATACACTGCAATACTGGAAAAAATGGATCCCATCCCAGATACAATGGGCCTTCCTGGGGGCTCCTTTAATCTTTTATGTACCTTGGGTAAAGTGTAAAAGATAGGTATCCTAGACTCTGTATTCATCAAAAATGTGGCTGTTTCATTGTTAATTATACCAAGCTTTAATGCTCTTGTAACACATTCTTTAATTTTGTGTTGAATTTTAAACATGGAACTACTATCCAGGGGTAACTATACCTCTTGATCTGCTAGTTGTAAGTTAATCTCATTTATATAGTAGTCCCTCTTAGAAATAACAGTAGTCCCACCTTTGTCAGCTTCTTTCAAGAGAATATCTTTATTTTTGTATAAACTTTCCAAGGCCTTTCTATTTTTACCAGAATAATTGCTCCTAGTATTGGGAGTTTTCTCTATGCCCTGTGTGCTTTTTCCTAGCTGTTCAACATCATTAATAACTAATTTAGAAAATACATCAATACTTGGGTCATATCTGGTAGGTACAAATGTGCTCTTATTTTCTTCTACAAGATACGACGAGTCCACAGATTTCATCCTTACTTGTGTGACAAAGAGCACCACAGCAGAACTGTATATATAGCTCCTCCCTTCCCCTCCACCCCCAGTCATTCTCTTTGCCTGTGTTATACTAGGAAGAGGTAAAGTGAGGTATTAGTTTTAGTTTCTTCAATCAAGAAGTTTTTTATTTTAAATGGTACCGGTGAGTACTATTTTCCTCAGGGGGATATGGAAGAAGATTTCTGCCCTGAGGTTGATGATCTTAGCAGCTGTAACTAAGATCCATGTTGGTTCCCACAAGACTTCTGAAGGTAAAACAAGAGACATCTTCAGTGTGGAGAACGGTTTCATGCTACAAGCAGCATTGAGGTATGTGCAGCCCTTTATTTCTGAGGAGACTTGATATATCAGAACTGGCTGGCATGTATTTCCCTGTAAGGGAATGGGGTAAGCAGTAGACCTGTTATACAGAGGGGTGTTACTGGAGACTTATGTTTTATTTTGCTAAGTTGACACATTATAAAGGGCATTATATGACACTCTGGGAGAGGCAAAAACTGTTGATCGTTTTTTTTTATTACATCAGATAACTGGTATGGCTTGCTGGGATGTGTTTGGGGTTTTTATGTTCCACTTAGTTTTTTTGCAAAACCGCTTCACCATGCGGTTGTTTTAGGCATACTCCGGCATCGGCCATAAGGGGTGGGGCTTGTTTTTGCACGCTCAGATGCGCACTTCCTTCTGGCTGAGAAGCAGCAAGCAGTAACTCCGGTTGCTCCTGGACAGTGATTCTCTGGTCCGGAGTGTTGGCGAGTCATTTTGAAGTACCCTGGGGGCAGGTAGGTGCCCCAGCAGAGCTGTGGCGAGGTGCAGGGGGTATTTTTGTGAAAATTGACATTCTTATGATTTAAGTTAACTTTAGAGTTTCAGTTCTCCCCTTACTCCTGGGGTGCAATAATTTTTGGAGCCATTAATAAGTTTAAGTTAATTTTTAAGGCAAATTATCGTTCTTAAAGCCGTTTTGGAAAAATTGTGCGCTTTTTATTTCTTAAAGGCGCAGTACACGTTTTTCAAAAATGTATTTAAAGCAATAAAGTGTTTAAACGACTTCTGTGGTTATTACTAGTCTGTTCAACATGTCTGACATTGAGGAATCTCATTGTTCTATGTGTTTAGAAGCTATTGTGGAACCCCCTCTTACATTGTGTACCTCTTGTACTGAAAGGGCCTTACATTGTAAATACCATATTTTAGGTCAGGAAAGTGTGCCTAAGGATGATTCTCAGTCTGAAGAGAATCAGGATATGCCATCCAATTCTCCCCAAGTGTCACAACCTTCAACGCCCACACAAGCGGCGCCAAGTACCTCTAGTGCGTCTAATTCCTTTACTCTGCAGGAGATGGCTGCAGTTATGTCAACTACCCTTACAGAGGTATTATCTAAATGACCAGTGTTACAGAGTAAACGCAGTAGGTCAGGTATTAATGTAAATACTGAATCCTCTGATGTTTTATTGGCTATTTCCGATGTACCCTCACAGTGTTCTGAGTTGGGGGTCAGGGAATTGCTGTCTGAGGGAGAGCTTTCAGACTCAGGGAATGTGTTACCTCAGACAGATTCGGACGTTATGTCCTTTAAATTTAAGCTTGAACACCTTCGCCTGTTACTTCGGGAGGTTTTAGCGACTCTGGATGATTGTGACCCTATTGTGATACCACCAGAGAAATTATGTAAGATGGACAAATATCTAGAGGTGCCTACTTACACTGATTTTTTTTCCGGTTCCTAAAAGAATTTAGAAAATTATAAAAAAGGAATGGGATAGACCAGGTATACCGTTTTCTCCCCTCCTAATTTTAAGAAAATGTTTCCCATATCAGACACCATTCGGGACTCGTGGCAAATGGTCCCTAAGGTAGAGGGAGCTATTTCTACCCTGGCTAAGCGTACAACTATACCCATCGAGGACAGTTGTGCTTTCAAAGACCCTATGGATAAAAAGTTAGAGGGTCTTCTAAAGAAATTATTTATTAATCAGGGTTTTCTTTTACAACCTACGGCCTACATTGTTCCAGTAACTACTGCAGCAGCTTTTTGGTTTGAGACTCTGGAAGAGTCTCTGAAGGTTGAGACTCCGTTAGATGACATTTTGGATAGAATTAAGGCTCTTAAGCTAGCTAATTCTTTCATTACTGATGCCGCTTTTCAAATTGCTAAATTAGCGGCGAAAAATGCATTATTTGCTATTCTAGCGCGTAGAGCGTTATGGCTCAAATCTTGGTCTGCTGATGTGTCATCAAAAACTAAGCTTTTAGCTATTCCCTTTAAAGGTAAGACCCTTTTCTGGCCTGAATTGAAGGAAATAATTTCTGACATTACTGGAGGCAAAGGCCATGCCCTACCTCAGGATAAGTCTGTTAAGATGAGGGGTAAACAAAATACTTTCGGAATTTTAAAGGAGGACCCTCTGCTTCCTCTTCCTCCACAAAGCAGGAAGGGAATTTTGAACAATCAAAGTCAGTCTGGAGACCCAACCAGACTTGGAATAAAGGTAAACAATCCAAGAAGCCCGCTGCTGCTACAAAACCAGCATGAAGGGGCGGATCTAGTAGGGGGCAGACTTTCTTTCTTTGCTCAGGCTTGGGCAAGAGATCTTCAGAACCCCTGGACGCTGGAAATTGTGACTCACGGGTATCAACTGGAATTAAAGGACTTTCTCCCAAGAGGGAGATTTCATCTTTCACGATTATCTGTAGACCAGATAAAAAGAGAGGCGTTCTTCTGTGTAAAAGACCTCTATACCATGGGAGTAATTTGTCCTGTTCCAAAACCGGAACGGAGACAGGGGTTTTACTCAAATATTTTCGTGGTTCCCAAAAAAGAGGGAACTTTCAGACCCATTTTAGATCTCAAGTGCCTAAACAAGTTTCTCAGAGTCCCATCGTTCAAAATGGAGACTATACGGACAATCTTACCAATGATCCAGGAGGGTCAATATATGACTACCGTGGATTTTAATGATGCTTACCTTCATATTCCTATCCACAAGGATCATCATCAGTTTCTAAGGTTTGCCTTCCAGGACAAACATTATCAGTTCGTGGCTCTTCCCTTCGGGTTGGCCACAGCACCCAGAATCTTCACAAAGGTTATGGGGTCTCTTCTGGCAGTTCTCAGACCACAAGGCATAGCAGTGGCACCTTATCTGGATGATATTCTGATCCAGGTGCCAACGTATCAACTGACAAAATCTCACACAGACACCGTGTTGTCTTTCCTGAGTTCTCACGGTTGGAAGGTGAACATAGAAAAAAGTTCACTAGTTCCACAGACAAGGGTTCCTTTCTTGGGAACTCTGATAGACTTGGTAGACATGAAAATATTTCTGACGGAGGTCAGAAAATCAAAGATTCTAAATACTTGCCGAGCACTTCAGTCCATTCCTCGGCCATCAGTGGCTCAGTGTATGGAGGTAATTGGATTAATGGTAGCGGCAATGGACATCATTCCGTTTGCTCGCTTTCATCTCAGACCACTGTAGCTGTGCATGCTCGGACAGTGGAATGATGATTATGCGGATTTATCTCCTCAGATAAATCTAGATCAAGAAAACAGAGACTCTCTTCTTTGGTGGTTGTCGCCAGATCATCTGTCCCAGGGGACTTGTTTCCGCAGACCCTCGTGGGTGATAGCGACAACGGATGCCAGCCTTCTGGGCTGGGGTGCAGTCTGGAATTCCCTGAAGGCTCAGGGTGTTTGGACTCAGGTGGAGTCTCTACTTCCAATCAATATTCTGGAACTGAGAGCATTATTCAATGCGCTTCAGGCATGGCTTCAGTTGGCTTCGGCTAAATTCATCAGATTCCAGTCAGACAACATCACAACTGTGGCAAATATCAATCATCAGGGGGGAACAAGGAGTTCCTTAGCGATGATAGAAGTATCCAAGATAATCCGATGGGTGGAAGCCCACTCTTGTTATCTGTCAGCAATCTACATCCCAGGAGTAGAGAACTAGGAAGCAGATTTTCTAAGTCGACAGACCTTTCATCCGGGGGAGTGGGAACTCTACTCAAGGTTATTTGCCTCACTGATTCTCCGATGGGGCAGACCGGAATTGGATCTGATGGCATCTCGACAGAATGCCAAGCTTCCAAGATACGGATCCAGGTTGAGGGATCCTCAGGCCGAATTGATAGATGCCTTGGCAGTGCCTTGGTCCTTCAGCCTAGCTTATGTGTTTCCACCGTTTCCTCTCCTTCCACGCGTGATTGCTCGAATCAAAGAGGAGAGAGCTTCAGTAATCCTGATAGCACCTGCGTGGCCACGCAGGACTTGGTATGTGGATCTAGTGGACATGTCCTCTCTCCCACCATGGAAACTTCCTTTGAGACAGGACCTTCTCTTTCAAGGTCCTTTCCAACATCCAAATCTAATTTCTCTGCGTCTGACTGCGTGGAGATTGAACGCTTGATTTTATCGAAGCGAGGATTCTCTGATTCGGTCATCAATACTTTGAAACAGGCTTGAAAGCCTGTCACTAGAACAATCTATCATAAGATATGGCGTAAATATCTTTATTGGTGTTAATCCAAGGGTTACTCATGGAGTAAAGTTAGGATTCCTAGGATTCTGTCTTTTCTCCAAGAAGGATTGGAGAAAGGGCTATCAGCACGTTCCTTAAAGGGACAAATTTCTGCTTTGTCAATTTTGTTTCACAAACGTTTGGCAGATGTGCCAGATGTTGTCTTTTTGTCAGACTCTATCTAGAATTAAGCCTGTATTTAGACCTATTACTCCTCCCTGGAGTTTGAATTTAGTTCTTCGTGTTCTTCAAGGGGTTCCATTTGAACCTATGCATTCCATAGATATTAAATTGTTATCTTGTAAAGTTCTGTTTTTGGTTGCTATTTCTTCTGCTCGAAGAGTTTCTGAGCTTTCAGCGTTACAGTGTGATTCACATTATCTCATTTTTCATTCTGATAAGGTGGTTTCACATTCCAAACCTGGATTTCTTCCTAAGGTTGTTTCAAATAAAAATATTAATCAGGAAATTGTTGTTCCTTCCTTGTGTCCTAATCCTTCTTCTAAGATGGAGCGTATGTTGCATAATCTGGACGTGGTCCGTGCCTTAAAGTTTTACTTACAGGCAACTAAGGATTTCCGTCAATCATATTCATTATTCATTGTTTATTCTGGAAAGCGTAGGGGTCAGAAAGCTACGGCTACCTCTCTTTCTTTTTGGCTGAGAAGTATCATCTGCCTGGCATATGAGACTGCTGGACAGCAGCCTCCTGAAAGAATTATGGCTCATTCTACTAGGGCTGTGGCTTCCACATGGGCCTTTAAAAATTATGCATCTGTTGAACAGATTTGTAAGGCTGTGACTTGGTCGTCCTTCATACTTTTTCCAAATTTTCCAAATTTGATACTTTTACTTCTTCTGAGGCTGTTTTTGGGAGAAAAGTTCTTCAAGCAGTGGTGCCTTCCGTTTAGGTCTCTGTCTTGTCCCTCCCTTTCATCCATGTCCTGTTGCTTTGGTATTGTATCCCACAAGTAAGGATGAAATCCATGGACTCATCATATCTTGTAGAAGAAAAGGAAATTTATACTTACCTGATATCTTGATTTCTTCTACGATACGACGAGTCCACGGCCCTCCCTGTCAATTTAAGACAGATTATAGTTTTTATTATTTACAACTTCAGTCACCTCTGCACCTTTTAGCTTTTCCTTTCTCTTCCTATAACCTTCGGTCAAATGACTGGAGGTGGAGAGGAAGGAAGGAGCTATATATACAGCTCTGCTGTAGTGCTCTTTGCCACTTCCTGTTAGCAGGAGGATAATATCCCACAAGTAAGGATGAAATCCGTGGACTCATTGTATCGTAGAAGAAATCAATTTATTAGGCAAGTATAAATTTCCTTTTTCAAGCCAAGACATTTTATTGATAACTCATCTATATTTCTAGTTTCTCGAGTATTCTACTTAAATCATTAGTTGCAGCCCTCTCTTGCAGTTAAAAAGTGTTACATTGTAAGCTAATGTATGTGGTGCATGGTGCCATATCTTTACAATTTTCAGGCACAGTGTCTCCTCCTCCAAGCTGTTTTAACGCTCATTAAAGTTGTTTTCACTATACAAACTCTTCAACAGATATAGTAGACTTGTGAACATATTTTTTTTTAAAATAATATAAAGTGGTTACAGCAAAAAACATTTTTTTTATGGGTTTCATATCCCTTTATCTGCAAAAAAAAAAATATCAGCTGAGAACAAAGTGTCGTTCCCATTAAAAATGTTCTCAGAAAACTGAAACCTGCCGAGTTGACTACTGCCACCAAATGCTCCCACATTTTTACCAAAAATATTGTGAATATTTTTATATAGTTAGTTTCTTAGGTCAAACACATCCTTTATCTTTTCAGATTTGTTACCTTTTTTATGATAAGCTGAGATATGTATATCTTAGATTTCCTGTTCCATATTTTAAGGCTGCATGCTTTAAAAATGTGTAGCATGCTACTGACAAATGGCACTAGTTTGTCGAACCGGAGCCATCATCTCCAGCCACTTTGGATTCCCTGAGTAGGAAAGCAGCTCAGCCAGGGAGGACATTGGGCCATTTTAGACACAGAGGTATGTGTAATGACAACAAAAGGAGATGGCACAACACACTGGGATTATAAATACCCGCAGACCATCAAGCAACAGGCTAAACCTTGGGAACCTCTGTATATAAGGGTAAGGAGGCCAAGTCTAAGGACAAGCTCCAGGATACTAGTGAGTACTCAGGCCACACTCGAAGGATTTGCTTGCTAAGAGCGGCATAATACCTCTGTAACTTTTTTGATCAATCTGACTTTTACAACTCAGCTCTGGAGTTACAGAGTTTATGCACGCTATAGAGCTTATGCACATGTAATCTGTTATTTTAGAGGTCCCGCATCTATATTTGTTCCACCTCTTAGATATTTATTGTAAGATTGGCCAATCGCTTAAGCTTGTTTTACTGCTTATTTTACTGTCTTTTTTATTTAAATATATTTTTATCATAAAATTAAGATTTATTTCTATGCACTGAGAACATCTGCCCGGTCATATGTTTTTATATTTATATTAACTATATACCATTACAGAGATTCCATTTGGTATAGCTTTCTAGTGCTTCCCCCATTTTTTCTTGTTTTATCTATTCTTTAGAATAACTTTAAGGGCAGCTTTTACGAGTTTTGGCTCATATAAATATAGACTACACTTTTGCATTTCATTCAGTGCCAAATTTCTTAATCTTTATTAGTATTTTTGCACTACTAACCCATTAAGGGCCAGATTAAAAGTGGGGCGCTATTTAACCCCAAATACATATTCCCAAGAGCGCTAACCCAACATGAAAATATTAATCCAAACTTTCCAGCACCTGGGAGCAGTAATAGTGTGCCAGCCTGGAGGGTAATGCTCAATACCCCCAGCAATCAATAATAAACAAAAGAGAGCAGCACCATCAATCTCCTATATATAGGTATAGATAAATAAGGATATAAATTGGATTATATATTTATGAATACTTAGAACCTATTCTGCTATGTGCAGAACATTGGAATGTGTAATATTTAAAGTAAATACATAGTGTAACACTTTATTAAATATGAATATTGCATAAATATATGTCTATATATGTATACTTATGTATGTATGTGTTTATATGCGTATATTTGTCTGTAAATACATATAAACACATATAAATACATAAATGCATATGTACACACACACACATATATATATATATATATATATATATATATATATATATATATATATATATATATATATACACATATTTTGACATGAATATGTATTTATCTCTATGTTAAAGCCCTTTGTCTGCCTTTTTTTTCTAGCACCTGAGACCTGTTTGGGCCCTTTTTTAAATAATTTTCATCCGATAGTGTTATTATGAGTGTAACTGTATTTTATAATGTATTTTTTATGTGTTATGTGACACTTTTTTGTTTCACGAAACAGTTATCCAGAGCTCTTAGGATGCGATATCCTGTCTGTAGTTAACTTCAATCACGCTCAAGTGATCGTGTTTACTTTCAACTTGTAATACAAGCACTAAACCCGATGTCCGTAAACACCCATGAAAAACCCCTTTTCGCTTGCGAGTAACTTTTGAGCGTGACACTCACAAACTGGCCCTTAATCTTTGAAACACCTCTATTACTAGTCATAATAATAATAAACAATAATAATTGGATACTTGTATAGTGCACAACCTCGAACTTAATCGACTCGCGGCACTGATAACAGGTATTATTTTTAAACTGGTTCAACTGAGAACACTTTAAAAAACTGTGTAAAAACATACACATTTGACCTTTCCTCCATTAGAGAACTGGGTAATTGAGAATTTTGAAGTTTTAGATTAACCCTTTGAGTCACATATCCTTGGCTTGAGAATTTCTTCTGGTAATTTCTATCTGTACCTGGAAATTCTCCTTTTTTATTTAATGTGTCGAAACATTTGTTCAAACCTACTCAAGAAACCAATAAAGTTACTACATCTTACAAATAAGAAAACACTTTAAGACTCTGATATTCTTACACACAAATCATACAAAAGTCTTACTTTATTAAATATACATTATTTACAGTATCTTACGTCTGTACAACAGTAACAATAGAAAACAAAGGAGAAAATATTTTCTGCCAATACATTTTCCTTGGCCTAGAAATCTGATAAGCAGTGAGAAAAAGTATCACATACCATGGGAACTCTTTTCCAAAGCATAAAATTAAACACAAAATATAGACTTTCACATGGAAATTTGTTTATTGTAGCAGGCAAGCTTTAAGATCAAGTAACTGTGTGATACTGTATATATTATTAGATTAAATATTTTTAAAGGTTGTTATATATTCTATAACCTCTCAAAAAGTATATAAATGTATTCTTCAAAAAAATATAGACCTTATTTGCCCACATATCTCCCTTTGCTTTATATCTTTGCATTCTAATAAACTCTTTACCTGACTTATTTATGGTTATACCTCATTTTGGATTATATTTTTATTTTATTTGTTTACCTTGATAACATCATTTCACAAATATAATTTGACCAGATCCTGGTCAAAATAAATTCTTAAAATAGACATTTTTGTTTCCTAATAGATCAAAACTGCTGAACGGTTAGCCAAGATTGATTAATTTTACATCAGGTTTTGGTTCCACAATATTGATCTTAATTAATCACTTCTCTCTTCTTATTGGATGCACCTAATTAATCTTTGCACAAAACAGTCTTGCTCTAATAGTAAATGCATTGCAACATTTATGGACCTTTTTGTGGGTTTGTCACAACATCAGAAATCACTTGTATACCAGATGTGCAGACAGATGTCTTCTGTGATAACATAGTTCTAAAATCTACAGTTTCTAGAATGATTCCTCCAGAGAATGTATGCTTGCAGTATGTATAGAGCAATAATATTGAATCTTAAACACTCTTACTGCTTTGACCTGATCATTTCAATACTGTTATACCAGCAATAAAAAAGACTGATGACTGAGTCAATATATCAATGACTGCTCTTTTTTTCAGTGTAAATCTTTTTAATGTCTGAAGCTTGCCAAAAATGAAAATCTTAAAGGGCTACTCAGCATTCTCAATAGAAGAAATCATTGCAAAACTTTTGCCTGTTTACTTTTACATGTTCAGCTCTTGACAAACTCAGATATGCTCTACAAGAATAAAGATAGAAATTTGTATTTTTAAGTGTTTTAGTTGGATCACGGCAAATGGCGATTAATAATCATTTTTATGTGATTGGTACAAATTCAATAATAATCATCTTTGTAGTCATTAGACATATTTTACTTAAAGTTACAGAAAACCCTTTAATGAAAGTAAGCTCTGCTTCTGTTTTTAACTAAAGTGAAGCACTATTTTATTCATTACTCCATTACTAGAGTGATAAGCCAGGATACAGCAGAGGACATAGCTTAACTAGATTGCAGTACTGCATTTTCCACTGCCTCTCACACAACAAGTAAATTCATAAAAAAAACTAACTTTTGTGTTAGGGCTAGAATATTTCAGTGAGAAGAATTGCAGCTTAAAGTGACACAAAAGTAATTTTTAGGTGCATCTATACAAGGGTTTCTAGAATGAATGCTCTGGTACTGAAAAAATGTGTTTTAATATTTTTGAGTTATGTCACCTCCACTAATAAAGCAGTGGGATTTAATAATACTACACAGTACACAAATATGCAAGAACCCAAATGTTAAATATAGAGTTAAAGGAACACTAAAGTCAAAATTAAACTTTCATGATTCAGATAGAACATGCAATATTAAATAACTTAAAGCAATAAAAGAGAAACAGGACTTCGCATTTCAGATTTTTAGTAATAAAAATGTAGCAGCACAGAAGGTAGGGTAAGTAGGATGCTTGGTCACATAAAAAGAGATTTTAGCACCGAAAAAAAAAAAAAGTAATTATGTCACTTTGTAGATCACAAGTTAAGCTTAATCTTGAGATTTTATTCTCCAGAAGGGTATAAATAAATCAGAAACTGTTTGCAGGAGGGAAAAACTCAGGTATGTAAAGAGCTATCATGAGTATAGTATTAAATATGCTTAGAGTTCAGATAGAAATAGAAAAAATAATTTTCCTTCAAAATCTATTTTTTTTTAATAATAATTAATTTCCCCTTCAGGGGAAAGGTTCACCGAAGTTTACCTATCATAATGTTCATTGCCCACATGTATAATTTACATGTAAATGCCAGCAGGCATTATGATTGGCTGCAGATTCATGTGTGTGCCCACAATTTAAAATGGAGTGCTTGAATAATTAAAAACAAAATTAGATCACGCGTTTTAGCAATAGATACTTTCATTGAAGAGTTCTCAGATAATTAAGGCCCTTTAAATTAAATAAATAATCTTTTACCTTTTACCTAAATTACCTAAATTTGTGTACTGACTAAACTAAAAGTGTACAGTTGGTCTTTATGCAGGTTTAACCTAGCATAGTATCAAAAAAGACATGTGGTCATGTAGGATAAATACTAGAAACACAGTGTAATTTGAATAAACAGATAGATATCTGGAAGGTCTGACAATCAATTTCATCCCTGTGTGTCAAATGTTCTAAGTTTGTAATTAAGAAACCAATTAATTTTTGACTGATTCATTTTCATTTCTGTCACCAAGTCATTTTTTTCTTACAAAAATAATGAAGATAAGTTATTTTTTAAACTCTTATTAGAGGAAGCCCTAATCTATGTTTTGTTTTTGTTTTTTTATAAAACATTATTTTTAACTTTTTTAAGCAGTATCACTAAAAGAAGGGAACAAATCTAGTTATCTATAAAGAAAATTATAAAAAGCATAATTTATTTTATATATTTATATCTTGGCAAATGTCTCATGACAAGATCTTCTTGTAGCTGCATGTGAAGGGTTTTAACTTTAAATAAAGATCAATTCTGTGGTATCATTACATTCAGAGAGTACTCTAATGTTGTTTTTTAATTTTATTATTTATTCTGATACTTAAAAAAACTACAGAAATTATATATATATATATATATATATACACACTCATGGAAACATAAATATTCATGTAATCTACAAATTATGAAGAAGTATAAATTGTTTAAAACAAGCAAAGAGTAAATAGAGAAATAGCAGGAAAGTTGTTTAAGGTAAAATAATATCAAACCCAAAGCCAAACGTTCAATAGCCCTTACTCTGATGACAAATAAAAGTATTTGAATCTTAAAGTGTATGGAATATAGCTAAATTTCTCATTTTCACATACTTCTGAATATGGCTGTTTTGCTTGATGATCTATATTGAAAAGTTATTATTTTCATTGTAGAAATCTCCGTACTAGCTCACCCTGAGGATTCTGTAAAGAGATTTTGACCTATTTACTAGTATTACATTTCAAAACTGCAGTAACACCGAATCACAGTTTGTAACTGAATTGTATGTGATTATTTTAATTACAAAGCTAAACTATACTGTTGGGTGTATCCTGTAAAAAATGCCTGTCCACCCAAGATTTTGGCTGGCAACAGTTGGCTGAGGTCAGTCAAAAGTAAAAATCAGTTCATTTTTAAAAAAAACAATAAATGTTTTAAATACTGAGTTGACATATTCGATTTTGAAACAATTGTGCTTGACTAAGTAATCGAAACTCCATTATGATTAATTGCATTTCTTGCACCTTGCTACGGGACTTTGGGGTATAAAACTGTTACAAAGAGATATTTATGTTTAACCATTTATATTTAAGAATTGTTATAATTAGTTTATTAATCCCTATCTGTAGCAAGCTACAAGGTGCAAAATATGAGGCTTGAAATAATTAACTTTGGCTTTAAAGTCAACTGGATTTAACAAGTCACTTGCAAGTCCTTTATTTGAGGGTGGCTGACTTACAATACTTCTGATCACAAGATCATTAGCTATGCAAGTCTGTTGTAAACAGTGACTTTGCTACCAGCTTACAAACTTGCATGTAGTGATCTGGGGGATTTTCTCTAAGTCAGCTATTTTACTGGAGTTTCCTTAACTGGGTCATAACATAAGTATTTTTTTGTTTATTTGGTCATCTCTACAAATATATACATAGAACATTAAACCAAGGTTCTAATTTGTGAATGTGCCATAAAAATATATCATTAACATTGTGTTTTATTAATCTCTATTAAATCAGCCACCCTATTGTATCTATATAATATTCAATATAATAAAATTAGAAAAAAAAAATGCACACCAACATTAGTGTTTTGTTGTATCCTTATGTTGCTGTTTGTTTTTAAGCAAAATACAAGTTTTTCCCCCTAACAAATGTTTTTAAATATACAGATTTAACATATTTCTTAATATTGGCTACAACTGTCAGTCTGTGCTATTGCTAATGCTGTTTATATATAATACATATTGGTGGGCAATTCAAAACAAAGGGAAATGATCTCAGAATTGCTGGAAAAGGCAAAAATGCTAATGTCTCCCAGCTGACCTTGTTGACTATAATTATAGAAAGAGGTAACTTGCTGCGAGTGTGCTTAGAGCATATTACAACGTTTAAATCAAAGAAAAAAAAAACCCTATTAAGAGAATTGGGAAAAGTATGCTCTTTCTACACATATAAAGTTTATATTTTTCCACTTAAAATTTAACTTTTACTAGTTGTAGTTAATAAAGGCAGCAGAAATAGAAGTTGCATCTAGCGTGCCAGAAAAATAGTTAAAAACACAACTCTGTAACTGTGACTTGTATAAAGTACTTCAATGATGCTTATTTTAGGTTATTTATCACATATGAGGAGGAGTGGGAAAATCAATGATATTAGGGTAGATAAGCCACTCTTTTTACACTAAATATGCTATAAATCCCTTCCCCATCCTTCCCACAATATGTCCCAAATGTTACAACAACAAATACAAATATCAATTAGTAGATAGTCTGAAATTAACAGAGTTAATATAAATAGGGCTTTGTGTTTATTTTAACTGCACTCTGTTAATTTCAGACTATCTACTAATTGATATTTGTATTTGTTGTTGTAACATTTGGGACATATTGTGGGAAGGATGGGGAAGGGATTTATAGCAAATTTATTGTAAAAAAAAAGTGGCTTATCTACCCTAATATAGGGCAATACAGGACACAGTTCCTAAATAGAGGCTCTTACATTTACCTAATATCATTGATTTTTCCCCTCCTCCTCAAATGTGATAAACAACCTAAAATAAGCATCATTGAAGTACTTTATACAAGTCACAGTTACAGAGTAGTGTTTTTAACTATTTGTATGGCACGCTAGATACAACTTCTATTTCTGCTGCCTTTTTTAACTACAACTAGTAAGCGTTACATTTTAAGTGGAAAAATATAAACTTCATATGTGTAGAAAGAGCATACTTTTCCCTATTCTCTTAATAGGGTGTTTTTTTTATTTGATTTAAATATTGGTGGGCATGTCTGCTGTTAATTAAGTGATTCTTAATGCTGCATGTCCTTTTTGCATGGCTTATTTATTGTACAGGAATTGAGTTATTGGCTCCAATATTGAGATATTGGGCTAGATGTACTAAGCAGCATAAGGTGCCATTGCAGGCCGGTTCGTACATGTGAGTCTGCGTCCCGCAATGTAAGAAGCCACGGTCATTTAATTGTTCTATTTATTTATTTATTTAGTTTAGTATTTTAATGTATTGTTTGACTGTGGGGATTAATACTCAATATCTGTTCACTTAATTTTAAAAATTATTTTACAAATCCAATATGTTCAAGTTCCACAAAAAATGAGGACACCCAAACATGGTGTCCTCATAGTGTTTAAAAAACATATAGAAAGCTACTATTTTCTTCTCTAAAGCTAAAGACCAATAGAAAACTTCACTGTAGTACTAATGTTTCCTTCATAAATATGAATAAGATTAAACTGCTAAAAATATCCTGCTACAGGTGTAGCTTGGATTTTTGTTATTGGTTCCTGCTCTGCTTTGAAAGGCTATAGTCATTATTATATGTGAAAGATATAGTGCCAGATTACAAGTGGAGCGCTAACAGTTACACGCAAGCGAAAAGGGGTTTATCGTGGGTGCTTGTGCGCATTGGTTTTTTTGCTCATATTAGAAAAGTAAGAAAGTAAACGCTATCATTTGCGCGCAATTGAAGTTAATGCATCATTAGAGCTCTGGTTAACTGTTTTGTGAAGAAAAACAAAGTCACAAAACACATAAAAAATACATTACATAATAACACTATCATAATAACACTATCTAATAAAAATGATTAAAATTAAAATGATTAAAAATGTTTAATATTGCACAAAAAAGTTATAAGACTCAGAGATATGAAGGCAGGCAACGGGCCTGGATATGTATGTATGCGTGTGTATACATATATATATATATATATATATATGTGTGTGTGTATGTGTGTACATATGTACAGTAGTTATGTATTTATATGTGTATATATGTATTTACAGAAATATTTATACAAATAAATACATATGTACACAATAAACACACACACACATATATATATATATATATATATATATATATACTGTATATATATATATATAGTATATAGTAACAAAGAAGAGCACTCTCACTCAGTCCAACAGCTGCCAGGTGCTAGTACAGTATGAATACAACAGAGCAAAAAACTAGCACTCTCTGGTCTTTTTAGAAACAGTCTTTTACTGTGAAAAGTGACATTTCGGGGAAAAAGTATTCCCTTCCTCAGACACAGTGAATACTGTGTATGTATTGTTTGCAATGTGTATACACTTTGTCTGAGGAAGGGGATACTTTGCCCCTGAAACTTGACTTTTCACAGTAAAAGACTGTTTCTAAAAAGACCAGAGAGTGCAAGTTTTTTGCTCTGATATAGTAGTTGAAACCATGAAAAAGCATATTTATGCAATATTCATATTTAATAAAGTGTTATACTGTATATTTATTGTAAATATTTCACATTCGAATGTTCTGCACATAGCAGAATATGTTTGATGTATTTTTAAATATTTAAATATATATATATATATATATATATATATATATATATATATATATATATATATATATACTTATAAATAATTATGCATATATATACACATACATATTTGTTGAAAAAAACATTATATATATATATATATATAAATATGTGAAGAACATTGGAATGTGAAATATTTATATTTTCATGTCGGTTTGCGCGCAAGTATGGTGTTAGGTTTTTTTGCACTGTTTTTTGCTCCATTGACTTTCATAGGGGAATGTGCAATGTTACGCATGATATTCTAAGTTCGGCTTTTTAACCGCATTGGGTGAAAACAGTTTATTTTTTACTTGTAATAAGATTGCAACCCAACGTGCGAAAAATCTTGTTTCTAGCGCAATTCTGTTCCACTTGTAATCTGGCCAATAATTGGTGCTTAGCTCTGATACTCTACTTATTTTGCTAACTACAAACAAGTGAGGAAATGCACGCCTTGATATTTTTATTTTTAATGTATCTCTGGAATCGAAGTTTGCTATCTGATATTAGAAATGTTTCAGGTCTTTGAATTACATGCAGTATCACAAAAAGATTTAAGATCTCTGTATGGAAGAGATGACTTTATGACATCAACCTATGGAAGCTTGAACAAAAAGAAAAAAAAGACAACGTTTTATTGGGATTCTTATATGCGAAAGCAGTTCTAATTATACTATTTTATGCATTTGCTAGGTGTGATAGCATGCTTCATTGAAAAATAGAAAACAAATGTTACATGATTGTAACAATATTTATGTTTCCATGGTTTTACCTTCAAACAAAATGATGTTGTATTTTAAGTCTCAGAAAAACATGTTTTTGCAGAAAGATGATAGCCACTATTTTTTTTTCTAAGATTTGTTTTCCTCAAATATGTTATCTTAAGTAATTAGCCAAAGGAAATGCGCTAAACTGGCTTTTTATCCACCGCTATTTTCAAGTAAACTATACTCTCTAAAAATGGCAATTGTTTCCATTAAATAATTTAACTAGAGCAAATGCACATTTTTCGAAAACATATTTTTTTCATCATTTAAAAGAAGTAATGTAAGCTTTTTGCTACTAAATGATTCAAGGTTTGACAAATAAAATAAAAATAACCCTTATATTGCCGGTGAAAACTGGAACTGGGAGTTGCAGGCAACTCTAGCAGAAAACAAGTTAAAGGCTCAGTGGCGGTGAGGTCTACACTCGATATGTTTAAAAAATTGTAAAAATTAAACCACACAAAAAAAAAAGTCGACACTGTGCTGTGGGTGGATCCAATTTTGTCTAAGACGAAGGGCAAACTGCTTGAACTGTAGAAATAGCTGTGAAGCTTGTGACAAGTAGAGGCACTGTGAAAAGTTTGCCACTCGCTCCAGTGCTGGGTAATTTCTTTCCAGAGGAAAATGCTATAAAGAATAAGCTAAAAAGAGCAAAGACAATGAGAGTCTTTTAGATAAAATACTCCTTTTTACACTCGCTCACTGTGTTCTGTAAGTCTATTTCATTTCTAAATGAACTGTTCATGCTTCCTGGGTACTCCTTTTCTTTTGGTTGACTTTTCCGATGTGTTTCTTTGTGTTGGTATAGAATCTTTGTCATTATTGCCACAATGCAAAAAATTATAAATATCGTTACAGCAATCACACCTAGGAAAAAAAAGATAGGCAGATATTATAAATGGGACCGTTTTAAAATTAGCTTTCAGGTTAGCTATTCCCCAAACATAAGATAATACAAAATGAACAGCAAGTATTACACATTTTAAGTTACAAATTTACAATTTATACATCCTTTTGAGAAGAATATTGATGTCCCTGTATAATAACTCTTTGCATGAAAAACGGGGATGGACAAATTTTGAATGTTATATTGTAGGCAATGTTGACATTTTGTATGCTTTATTTTAATGCTCAATAATTAATAGCACAAAGTGTCCATCATTCAATCAGCATTACCATTAAGTAACAATCAGCCAATGAGCATTAGTAGAAAGTAGCTATCGATAAGGATTAGTAAGAAGTATAGGTAATGCAGTCATATTGGTTTCAATTCTACTTCAAATTTTAAAGTACATCCTATTGGTTTACAGTATTCCTTTAGCTAATTCCAATGGATGTACAGAGTCCCTTTAGCTAATTCAAATAGTGACTTTCAAGTGACTTAATTAGGCTGAGGCAGCCATATTGGTTTCAGTTCTACACACATTGTTAAATGCATCCTATGGATGTACAGCATCCCTTTAGCCAATTCTTCTGGATGTATAGTGTTCCTTTATCTAATTCAAATAGTGACTTTCAATGGCTGAAAAAATTAAGCAAACATTATTTTAAAAAATCACACTTTTTTTTCTCATGGCATGGATTTGAATGCAGGGCAATTCAAATGCTAATATTATGTTCTATACAGCTATTTAACAAATGTCATGGGGCATCTATATTTAAAGAACCTGTTAATTATTCTGATTACTTGACAACTCATGTAGTTAATATCCTTTGCTTCCTGCAGGCAAATATCCTATAACTATAATATAAGATTATGAGGTGAAATAGATCCTTACATTAGTATTGTACATTATCAAACAGATTGCAAAATAAAGCACAAATATAGGGCCCTTTTTTATTTTTTTACTTTGAATTCTTAATTTGTTACTCTGCATTTAAAGGTATAGGGGCTGAATTATCATTGTGCGAGCGGACATGATCCGATATTGCACATCATGTCCGCTTCACAAAGATAGATGCCGACAGCATATGATCTCGGCATTTATCATTGCACCAGCAGTTTTTGTGAACTGCTGGTGCAATACCGCCCCCTACAGATTCGCAGCAAATCGGCTGCTAGCAGTGGGTGTCAATCAACCCGATTGTATTCGATCGGGTTGATTTCTGGCAGTCTGTCCACTGCCTCAGAGCAGGCGGATAGGTTATGGAGCAGCGGTCTTTAGACCGCTGATTCATAACATGCGTTTCCGGCGAGCCTAAAGGCTCACCAGAAACACGGGGCATTAAGCTCCATACAAAGCTTGATAAATATGCCCCATAATCTTTTAAAAAGTGCCAAAAAAATATTTTTGGATTGCAAATGAAGGTTTTGCGGATCATGTATTTTAGTAGAGTAAATTACAATCTCTGCTGAAACTCATTCTAGTAGAAAAGCTGAAATAACTGACATATGTTAATATGTTAAGCAGATCTGCACAATAGTTAATTGTGAGATATCAAAATTGCTTCTCTTTATTTAAAAAAACAACAACAATATTGAATCTAGTTTACGCTAAACAGGTATGTCCTTCACACCTGAATGACTTTATTTTTTATATTGCCTTTAGTAAGTATTGTTGTGTTGCTCAGGGTTGAAATGTGGCACACAACAATCATCTACTACAAACCCCATCTATGTATCTGAACAAAGAAACAATATTCTGTTTCTACAAAAAAGAAGATATATTTCCTTTTCTACTCTGAACTTGCTAGTTACTTTTATTCTTGTATTCAGTCTGTCTCTTACTCATTCCCACACATAAATTATTACAATGACTTTGTGAAGGGCACCAAATACTCACCATTGCATGTTATTGGTTGCCCATCAAAATTGTAGATGAAAACTATTGTACTGCTCATTTAAAATTAACTGAAACATATGCCAGAGGAAATGATGTTTTGTAAGACATTTGAATTGTACTGTGGGCAGGGAAGTTAATTTTCTAAACATAAATCACTCAGCGTTTATAAAAAATGAAAACATGATTGTATATTTCTTCTGCTCTCTATACCAATGTAAAGCCAGAAAACAGTATCAGTTTTGTTCAATGCAGAGAAAAATCTACATTGCTAAATCTCATTACGTTTAACATGACCTTATAATCATGTTAACATTCAAGATTATGAAAATATTCTATGAATTTCAAAGTTCAATACAATTGCCTCTTTTCTGTCAAAATGTATTCTATATAGATGTGCTAGTTATCATAGTAATAAATATGTTTATGGACCTAGCGCTCACTGTCTCTCCTGCATTGCTAACCTGAATACAACTTAAAATAGATTGCTTAGTTATGGCTTCCTCAATACGAGATCAGAGACTGAAAGGTTACAGCTCCAAGTTACAACAATGATAGATTGCTTGTCAAGCTCAGGCTATAAGGAAAGATAAGCTGTTCTGAAAATGTCTGCCTTAGAACAATGGCAATTAATGAGATATGCAATGGCTCTTAGTTTTTTTTGTTGATGGAATAGGCAGTGCATGGTTCCATTCCTACATTCTATTGAAACAAATATAATTAATTTATCTATTTAAAGGGACAGTCTAGTCCAAAATAAACTTTCATGATTCAGATAGGGCATGTAATTTTAAACAATTTTCCAATTTACTTTTATCACCAGTTAAAGTGAATGTAAATTTTGATGCTAAAGTGCCCGGTTTTTAAAACTTTGATTAAAAACAGGGGCACTTTAATTCATCAATATTTTCATTTCACTCCTGTTGTGAAAATAAACTTACTTTTTAATCTTCACAGCAGCTCCAGCTTCCTCCACCTGTTTCAAAGCCTCTTCCTGGGTCTAAAATGAGGTATCTGGCTTCCTCCAATCACAGCAGTGAATCAGACACTGAATCCCCCGGGGGGGAATCTGTGATTGGAGGATGACCTATCAATCATTTCTGACATCAGAAATGGCTTCTAGGACCGGAGGAAGCAGCAGCTGCTGTGAAGTTTAAAAGGTAAGTTTTTTGTCACAACAGGAGTGAAATGTAAATTTTGATGAATTAAAGTGCCCCTGTTTTTAATCAAAGTTTTAAAAACCGGGCACTTAAACATCAAAATTTACATTCACTTTAAGCTTTGTTCTCTTGGTATTCTTAGTTGAAAGCTTAACCTAGGAGGTTCATATGCTAATTTCTTAGACCTTGAAGGCCACCTTTTTTCAGAATGCATTTTAACAGTTTTTCACCACTAGAGGGTGTTAGTTCACCTATTTCATATAGATAACAGTGTGCTTGTGCACGTGAAGTTATCTGGGAGCAGGCACTGATTGGCTAAACTGCAAGTCTATCAAAATAACTGAAATAAAGGGGCAATTTGCAGAGGCTTAGATACAAGATAATCACAGAGGTTAAAAGTATATTATTATAACTGTGTTGGTTATGCAAAACTGGGGAATGGGTAATAAAGGGATTATCTATCTTTTAAAACAATACAAATTCTGGTGTAGACTGTCCCTTTAACATCTCTCAAATAATTCTCTGTCAGTATAGATAATGTAGAACAACCCATAAACATTAACACATTCAAATCAACGGGTTTTGTTTGAAAGCATAAATATTAGACTTGAACCTACATCTTTGTCCACATGAAAGGCTCCTGTTCAGGTAAAAAAAAACAAAAAATACAGAATGGAGACAATTCTTAAAATATAGTGCATTTGGTGTAATTTTTAAACAAGGTTTGCTTTTTACTGAACGCATTAAAATTGTTTAATATAGGTCTTACATTTATCACCAACTACCTGTTTTCACTGATAATTTCTTTTAAACTTTTTTTACAAAAAAATGTGATTGATTCTATCAAAATGAACTTGGTCAAGTTTTGCACTGCTTTGTTATAATCCAAGATAAATTATGCAACTTTTCATTAACAGATTTGTGTAAATCATGGGTCCTTCCAGATTATAAAATCAACATTTTTTTTTTTTTTATGTTTAGCCTTTTTTCTTTACTTTCAAATATTATTAGCATAAAGATAAAGGTGAATGATGATTATTGTCTATATTGTACACATTAGTATCAACATAATTCGGTATTGCATAATTAAAAGGCAAATATATTGGTTTACCAACCATCTGACTCACCTCCAATGACAGCAGAATCACTTCTTACTGCATTTGTTAGAGGTTCACGATCATCAGCCTTTCCTAAGGGATCTGCAAAATACCCAGAGTTCATTTTTTTATTAATAAATTTGCATAATAAAAATGAATATAAATATATACATAGCTAAAATTCTGAAAATAACATATGTTAAAGGGACACTGAACCCAAATTTTTTCTTTCATGGTTCAGATAGAGCATGCAATTTTAAGCAACTTTCTAATTTACTTCTATTAGCAATTTTAATTCGTTCTCTTGCTATCTTTATTTGAAAAAGAAGACATCTCAGCTAAGGAGCCAGCAAATGTTTGCTTCAGGACCATGGAGAGCACTTGTTTATTGGTGCTGACCAATCAGCAAAGACAACCCAGGTTGTTCACCAAAAATGGGCCGGCATCTAAACTTACATTCTTGCTTTTCAAATAAACATACCAAGAGAATGAAGAAAATTTGATAATAGGAGTAAATTAGAAAGTTGCTTAAAAATGCATGCTCTATGTGAATCACAAAAGAAAATTTTTGAGTACAGTGTCCCTTTAAGTACAATCTACAGTTAAAGGGTGACTAAAGTCAAAATTAAAGATTCATGATTCAGGTAAAACATTTAATTTAATAAAAAAAAAAAAACTTTGCTCCTACTGAGTTTGTGAAAACGTGCACAGTATATTATGTATATGCATTTTGTGGTTGGTTGCTGGATTTTACTTGATACAGGGGGAGGGACTTTTGGAATAACTTTGAAATTTGCCAGAAAATCTTCTACTGCTCATTTCAAATTCAAAGTAAGTGTGATTGCATTGTCTTTTAATTGTGTATTTGTCAATTATTCAGTTCTACTGTATTTCGTGGTTCTTTAATACGAGGACAAATTTAAATAACTAGTGAATAAAGCAAATATTCCAGCAGCCTCCATGACTTTTCATGCAAACTTTATGTAATAATGTTCCCACCTTCACACATACACTCAAAACAAAATGCATTGATGCAAAATCTTAAGAAAAGCACCATTTGAATGCACTGGACAGGCCAACTTTAGTCATACATAATGTAAAACAATGAATAGTGAATTGTAAAGTTATATAATTTGATTAGTATCTGTTAATCCCCTAGGCAGTTTCCTACTTTTTTTATTAACAAATATAGCCTATGTTAATTTTAATTATTATTAGTAAGATTATTTATTTATTTTCCATAAAACACAACATATTCAGCAGCTATATAATACAAATTAAATTTCCCTAATATCAAGGTGATCTATTGCCTGACATACTTACAGGTTTTTTAAATCCATAGCAATTCAACCAAGCCCTGTGGGTTTTTTTTTTTAAATGTATTGAGAGCATTCAACATTTTAATCAGGTCGTCTACGAATGATTTAGCACCGGGTTCCCCACGAACGTGTGGTGCGCTCCGGGAGAGAGGCGGCCCCTTTCTGTCCGCGCTTCTGGCCCGAGGCCAGCGGCTCTGCCCACCGCCTCCCCTGGGGGGGGTGGCTACCCAAGGCCAACCGAGGCTCCGCGGTGCTGCGGTATCGTCGTGTTTAGAGGGGATTCTGACTTAGAGGCGTTCAGTCATAATCCCACAGATGGTAGCTTCGCCCCATTGGCTCCTCAGCCAAGCACGTACACCAAATGTCTGAACCTGCGGTTCCTCTCGTACTGAGCAGGATTACTATCGCAACGACGCAACATCAGTAGGGTATTTTTTGGCAACCTTGATGTATTCAGAATTTATTATAACCTTTTTTCAAACAGCATATTGTTTCTCTTCGCCTGAATTTTTTTTAATACTTACATTTCTTATTTTGCATACTCACATGTTAAATAACATAGCTTCTCGGTTTAATAAACACCTTTTTGTTCCTTAAGTACAATTTTCTCAGCTTTCTACAATGACTTTGTTTATTAATACAAATCACTAAAAAGTGGCTGTTCACAGTGCTAATTATGTTTGTAAAATAAATTCAGTAGCTAATTTAAAACCCTTTAAATTATTATATTTGGAGAGTTCAAATGCCTGTTTTTAATTTATTCCCAGTTGCAAAACTAATAGAGAAATCACATATAATTTCATTAATCACAATAGTTTCTTAAGTAAATTTGTGGTTGATGCTCCAGGGAATCTGTATCACATTTCACCCTGTTACAGTGGTTGCTATTACTTTGCCCATTGTTGCTAGAACTTAGCAGTAGGACTCTAGAGTCCCATGTAGATTTGACATGATATTTAAATTTCCTCTCACAATAGTCCAGCATAATCCCCTTATACTATTCTGTAAGATTTATATCTGTCAGTGTAATTACTGAAGTATAGCATATTTATGCATAATTATGTAGTGTGTTTAAGAACGTAACCTCTACAGTTCATCTGTCAGCTGTATTCCCAAGCAAATTCTCCCTCCCTCCTGCTTCCTATTCACTTTGCAGTCTTACAAAGCATGTTGCAGAAAATTTGAGTCTTTCATTAAATCACGTAACTGCCCATTACCAATACTATTCATTCATTGTATCATTCTACAATGAGATTCATTATGTTTAGTTTCAAAAAATGTGTCCATAAAACTTGATGAACATTTGCAAAATGCTATCCTATACTAAATGCATTAAATGTTCCATACTGCAAATAAATAAAGCACTTAGGAATGACTAATTTACATAAATAACTGCATCATTTTAGTAACTATGTAAAAAGATCACATCAATCAATTCAATCTTCTATTTATGCAGATTATTTTCAGTTTAAATAAAATAATAATAAAAAAAAAGTTGAATACCTATCTGCAAGATACAAATGGAAAACAATGAGGAGACAATGTAGGACTAGGAAATTGGCAAGATAATTAAGAGAGTCATATTAATAAATTGAAGCCCTATCCTGCTGTGTAGCAATGATTGGATGCCTGCAAATTATAGTGGTACTATTAGATATATTTCATTAATGAGCATTAGTAAGGTTAGTTGCTAAACTGCTTCAGTAATCTTTTACAGCAGCATTTTATGTACATTCTTTTTATTGCTGCGCTACCTTAAAGACATATAAATAAATAGAAATAAGGAGAAAACATTGATATTTGGTTTCAATTTATGTGGGGGTTCGGAATTTATTTTTATGGCACTACTTTAAACAATAGATAATTAGATTAAATGATATGTTGGTTGGGTACATTATTGACATGGGTATATAAAGACCTTTTTTTAAGAAGAAGGAACATAAAATAATATGCTATGAAAAACAGAATGATTTAAGTGGTTGCTTTTTGCTTGGATATAAAATCTAAATTCACAATTTGATTTATTGTCCCCTTTTTACCTTATGTATGCACCTGTGATTACTGTATGTTTATTTCACCATTTAAATGGACAGTCAAGTCATGATTCAAATAGGGCATGTAATTTTAAACAACTTTCCAATTTACTTTTATCACCAATTTTGCTTTGTTCTCTTGGTATTCTTTGTTGAAAGCTAAACCTAGGTAGGCTTATATGCTAATTTCTTAGAACTTGAAGGCCGCCTCTAATCTAAATGCATTTTGACAGTTTTTTTACCACTAGAGGGTGTTAGTTCATGTGTGTCATATAGATAACATTGAGCTCACGCACGTGAAGTTACCAAGAAGTCAGCACTGCTTGGCTAAAATGCAAGTCTGTCAAAAGAACTGAAATAAGGGGCAGTTTGCAGAGGCATAGATTTACTGTAACTGTGTTGGTAATGCAAAACTGGGAAATGGGTAATAAAGTGATTATCTATCTGGTGTTGACTGTCCATTTAAGTAATATTATTTCCATTTTTCAAGATTCTTAATTCTTCCCCTTGCTTTTGGACAACCAATTTTAAGACTGCTTGTTATGTTTTTGGTGCAGGCTCACTCTTGCAAGCCTGAACTGTATGTTCTCAGAAGCTGCAAATGCATATTGATATATATTTTCCTACAAGTATACATTTTCCAAGTCCTACAATAGATCACATAAACTTGCAGTGGAGTATTTGTAAGTTTTGGCCAGGGGGGCCTATAAAACTCACACTAACTGATTTTGGAAAAGTATATTGATGATAATGAACACTTATACACTAAGAAACACAAGGCATCTATTTACTAGTAATTATTCTGCACTGTATAATTAATGCAGAGTACCTATACCCTTATAACATGTATTCTGCACTGTAAAATTATGTTGAGGGTTCTTACACTAAAAAACACAATAGGCTGCCCTGTATAATGATGATAGGGACTTATACACTGATGGAGCATTTTGTGCTGCATAATGATGCTGAATAATTATGCCAAGTATCTATACACTGAAATATGGTGTGTTTTGCTGAATAATTATTATGGTCATCTATCCACATAAAAGCAGATTGACAATTGTTACAGAGAGTGACACTGTATCCCTAAACTGCAGACGGTCTGCCAGTGCCTAGTGATGATTAGTTGGGGGTGGGGGAGGGAATATATATGTTTGGGATAGATCAGGTAGGTATCAGTGGGTGGGAGGTGTTGGGTGGGAGGGTAATCCTTACAATAGAGCAAATATTAACCTTAAAGGCTACCTAATTATCCCCTTCACTACCAGGAGTTTCAGAAATTATATGTGCAGCCGCAATTAGGGGCCTTCAAATTGCCAAAAATCGATGGCAAAGCCATATAATAACAGCTGTTTCTGAACAAAAGGGTCTCAGAGAAGCTTTTACAACCATTTGCCTTATGACTTCAGTAGTTGTGTGTAAATAATTTCAGTGAGTAACCCAAAGTTTGCGAAAATGTTAACAATTATATTTTATATGATTGTATTTGGCAGCCACACAGCAGCAGCAAATATACTGAAATGGGCTTTGATCAATTCCTTGTCTACTTTTTGGAGATTCATTTGGAGAATTTTAGCAGTTCTGTTATACCAAATGAGTACTAGTCAATTGCATCATTTTCGATATAGCTGCAGATGAAGACCTTAAAATGATCAAAAACTATAAAAAAAATATATACATATTTGGTCTTAGCCGATTTAGAGGATGCCAAATGAACACATTTTATGATTTATTTAATTTTTACAGTTAGAAAGCTACAAGTTTTTGTTGAATGTGATTTTTATTTGTTATATATATATATATATATATATATATATATATATATATATATATATATATATATATATATATATATATATATATATAGTTGAAACTGTCATCCTCTGAAAGATTTCTTTATGCCAAAAAATAAATATTGATAGTTTTCATAGGTAAAATACAAAAACAAAAGGCTCTGCATAAACAGAGTGATTGCAAAAATGCTATACATTCTAGAGCATTTTGGGCAAGTTTTTCTCTGATGTTTCCGGTAGTGAAGGGATTAATATGCATTGTGATGCTCTCTACATTGACCTCTGCATTACATATGTCCCTCTTAAATAGTAATTATAATTTATATATTCCATAATTTTGTATTTTATAGATTTTTTTTATCTAGGTTTTGTAATTAATTTTCTTCTTTGGGCTAGATTACAAGTGCCACACAAAAATGTATTTTTGCTCACGCACTAAGTTCGCTAAAAAGAAACTTTTAACGCAGGCAGGTTAGTGCGTGTATTATAAGTTTAAAGTAAAAAGTTAGCGCAAGAGTGAAAGTCTGATGAGCACTAACTTCTGGACTTTGGATCTTGCGACCACTTTAACTTCTTTTCCCATAGACTTCAATCGGGTTTGCTGTTAAAACAATAACGCTTATTTCTCTAACCCGACACCCCATTAGACCAACAGCACTAAAGCTAAAAATAGTTAGGAATACTTTATATTCCAATAATCTTCACATAGAAAGAAAAATATTTTAATTTTAAATATATATTTCTATATATATGATTTTTTTTAGTGTGTAAAATATATGTCTATACCTATATATCCATATGAATATATACAGGTTATATAATATAAGATTTTGGATGCAATGCAACTAAAAGGATGGAGCAAATTCTGGTGAACTACCAACCTAGATAATTATTCAACAGTGAGTCACCGTATCATCCGTAATTTGCCTATTGATTAACACCCCTTTACTATAGACAAATTCAATTGGTAGGCAGATAATTGTTTTGACCAAAGGTTTTAGACCTACTGGATTAAATATTTATGGGGCTGTATGGCCACTCACAGCTAAGGGTACGGCAAATGCAAAACGCATCAGATAAGTAATCTTGCTACCCTGCACTGATGTGTTTTGTGTTGATATTTTATAATCTTTGGATCAATAAAAGCTACTTTTATTACCCAGTATGCTCCAATGTTTATTCCTTGTACATTTCCTGGGAGATCAGGAGTGCAGCACAGCAAGTGATTAGACTGGTCTCACTTCAGTACTGAGAGCTCTGTTTGTCATCCCCCTCTGCAATTTCCTGATATCCAATTGCTCAGAAGCTGTCACATGGTATGGAGATCTGAAAGAGGGCTGTCTGCAGAACGAAGTGGCTAGAGCGTTCTGCAAACACAGTAAAATCTGTCAAAGGTTGCAGCCTTACTGACCGGCGTCCGGGAGTTATAAGGTGAGTGATCTGACATTTCACTACCATAGAGAGTTTAGGAGCGATTAATTCTAAACTGGGAGGAATACTTTGATGAGACTTTTGGAACTATGTAGTTAATACTATGGACTTAAGTTGATGGTTACAAGGATACCCATATCCAGTCCTCATTCACAATGTGTAGGCTTCTTATTACAAACTGGTTAAAATTGATGATTATTCACTAATTTATTATGTGTTATTTATTATGTTTCCTAGGAAAAATATTAGGGGAATTTACATTGTGCAAAGGTACAGGAAAATAAAGTATTTATTCTTAATGAAGTGGATTGTTTTTTAAATTGAAAATCATGTAAAAAGCCATACATAAAATTTGTATAAACTCAATCTGACTTGAGTTATGAATATTTTACATTCCAATGTTCTTCATATAGCAGAAAATGTTTTTTTTTTTAATTTATATATTTATATATATATATATATATATATATATCCTCCATGTGTATCTGCACTCACAATGTCATATAGTCAGCAACCAGGGTGCCAGGTCAGTATTATTCACAGCGATCTTCAACAAAGGACTGCACTCACTGGGTTTCCAAAAACATTCTTATTTATTAGGTAACGTTTCGGGATTCACAGATCCCTTCCTCAGACCAGAACAAACATACAACTGAACATAGTGATATATAAATACTTTAAGCCACACCCACCACCAAATCAAAACAGTGAATTGCGCCAAAAATAGGGTTGTCATGGTGATAACCCCTATGTATCTCAGTGTAACCAAACTACTAATCCCAAAAAGATCAACTACAATTCAGTAGTGTACAGATGCTAACATAACCATATGAGTCATTATATATGTTACTTTAGTAAATACTTATAAGACATCTATGAGTCCCTGTTCAATCCTAATTTATATCATTAGATTAGTGGCAAAGGTAAATTAAATGGTATCATAGTTAATATCAAGCATTCAATCACATAGGGTAATTCTATACCTATTAGTTTCTAGCATGAATATAAATAGCAATATTAAACATGCAGTTACAGCGGTAATACAGATGTGTCAGATCATATCCGAAATATATTAATGACTCAGCATAATGAATTAGTGTTGTTGGTCCGTTCTAGATCTTATGACAATGTGGGCCCTCCAGATTATGTTGGCGGTATTGGATGTACAAATGTCAACTCATGTTTATACCATATGTGCACACAAGCATTATGTAGGTATCTGCCCTCATATCTTCTGAGGCCTAACACAAAGAAAAGGCACTTACTTTCTATTAGCACATGTCCTAAGTGATGTATAGGTAGGATTGTATCTGATCCTGGTATGAGACGCGCCCCCAGTGAACAGCTCCTGTGTCAATAGTGTCCGTTAGCCTAGCGCATGGCTAATTAGCATACGCCGATGACGTATGCGTGTGTGTTCACGCGTAGTCACGGTAACCCTGTTGCCATCTATGCATAGCTAGTTTACAGTCCACATCGGTTATTGCGCTTATGCGAGCTAGGGGAAAATTGTTCAAAGCTGAGTCATATTTCAACAGTCCCATTTTATAGCGCCATAACTTAGTGTTTAAAAAGGACAAAAATAAGGTGTATATACTAAATGGTGTAATCTGTCCTATTCGGTGCCATGATCTATGCACAGTCCCATAACTGTCATACAGCAATTGTTAGCGATGGGGAGAGATGCATATATATTAAGTATTATACTGTATTCCTACCATAATGCTAACATGTGTGGTGGCAGTTTATACACAACAGGGTAATCCATATTGCATTTAAATATAGAGAAAGTATACAAACATATAGACCTATGTTTAAGTAATAATAGTAAAGCATAAAACCTTGTGCTTGGACCCTCAGGTATCCATACAGTAGAACCTCAAATTCTATCATTGGTTCACTGTTATAAGTGGCAATCAAAGTTAATCACTGACAACCTTAGCTTATTAACAGAGGCGAGTTATTAGTGTAACATTGGTACTCTAGACATTCATTGGTCCAACCACTCAGGTAATCCATGTATTTGGTTTTTACCCATTTATATAGGTTCCACAACCAGACCTTCAACCAGTCCCAGAGTATCTGGGGTACCCTTCCATAACCCATATGCCATGTACTAATGTGGCCTGCATGTCACCGTGTGTTGCCATCATATGGGTCCAAACAGTACTCATGGGTGGGTCCCACCAAGTGTGTGTCATACTAGAGCATATGACCCTCACTGGTTAGTTAACCACCTAGAGTAAAATGAAGCAGGGTCACATTGGTGCGTAATACCCGTGCCAAAGTCCAGCCATTATTTGTGTCCCACAAAAGTGGGCGTAGGTGTGTCATCACACAAGTAGGCTAGGAGGTAATAGGATAATATTCTTATCACAGGAAGCAGCGCCAGTCATTAGACATATTCAGGCCATTAGGGTGCAGGGTACCAAGTCTATGAATCCATCTGGACTCCATCCGGAGTAGGGTTGTATCCCTATCTCCGCCTCGTTTGAGAGCTGGAACGTGGTCAATTAAGATAAACCTTAGGTCAGTCACTTTATGTTGGGCCAAGAGAAAGTGTCTTGCCACAGGTTGGTCCGATGTTCCTTTATCCAAAGCGATCCTTATTGCAGATCTGTGATTAGCCATCCTCAGTCGTGCGTTGTCCGTCGTCTTTCCAACATAAAATTGGCCACAACAGCAGCTTAACAGGTAGATCACATGGGTAGTTGTACAGGTAATGAAGTGTCTTATTGTGTACTTCTGAGTCGTGTGCGGGTGTCTAAAAACTTTACATGGGATCATTCCACTGCACGTAGTGCATCCCAGGCATCTATAACAGCCTTTCTTCTTGATTTTAAGCCATTGTTCTTTCATATAGCATTGTTGTGGGTCTGTGGACATGAGTAGGTCCCTAAGGCTCCTTCCACGTCTGTATCCCATTATGGGGGGATCCATATGTTCAAAAGGTAATCCAGGATCTGTCGCTAGGATCTCCCATCTCCTTCTGATATCCTGTGCCATCCTCTCCTTCCCTTTATTGTAGGTGGTGGTAAAGATCATCCTCTCTTTTCCAGTCTGTTCCAAACGGTTGGCCTTGTTTCCCTCCTGGGTGGTCACTTCATCTATGACACTTCGAATAAGTTCCATTTTATATCCTCTCTGTAGGAACTTTTCAGTCATCATTTGTAGTTGTGTTTCACGGTTAATGGTTTCAGTGTTGTTTCTTAATACCCGGATCATTTGTGACTTTATGATTGCCTTTCTAGTGTGTGGAGGGTGGTTACTGGTTGCTTCAAGTATTGAATTCCTGTCTGTGGGCTTGGTATAGAGAGTAGTAAATAGTTTGTCCTGTTTTTTATAGATTCTGAGGTCTAAAAAGTCAATGCAGTTTTGATCATACTTTAGCTCAAATTTAATAGGCGACTCAATTGTGTTCAGTCCTGTTACCCAATCATTCAATGAGTCCTCTGTGCCCTGCCATATTAGAAAGACATCATCTATGTACCTTTTATAGTGTCTTACTGCATCTATGTTATACACGTCTATGATGTCACGCTCATAGTGTTCCATGTAGAGATTAGCATATGATGGGGCCATATTTGACCCCATTGCTGTCCCCATGAGTTGTTGGTAAAATGTGCTTTCAAAGCGAAAGTAATTAAGGGTCAAACATTTTTCCAGTAGATCAAGAATCAGAGAGATTGGAGGTCCCACATAGGGGAATCGTGTCAGAGCCAATGCAACCGCCTTCAGTCCATCAGTGTGGGGGATGACAGTGTACAGACTTCTCACGTCCATGGTGACCAAAAGGTCATTGTTGCCAATCTCATCCACGGTGTTTAGTATGGTAATGAGATCACCAGAGTCCCTAATGTAGGAGTCCATTGATCTTACTAGGGGCTGTAGGAGGGCGTCAATAAATATCGCTAGGGGTTGCAGCAAGGACCCTCTAGCTGACACAATTGGCCTCCCTGGAGGTTTTTTTTGGTCCTTGTGTATCTTGGGTAAAGTATACAAAATTGGATGAATGGGGAACATAGTGTTGAGGAAATTATATTCATCCAAGCTGATCCAGTTCAGCTGGCGTGCTTCAGACAATACACTCTCAATATCCCTTTTGAATTCATTAGTTGGATCTCTGGTAAGTTTTTTGTAGGTCTTATGATCATCTAGTTGGCGGAGTATTTCCTTGCGATACTGGTCATAGTTCATTACTATAATTGCTCCTCCCTTGTCCGCTGGGCGAATGATGATCTCAGTGTCATTGGATAGTGATTTAAGTGCCATTCTCTCTGCTCCATTCAGGTTGGGTCTGTGTTTTATACATTCCAGTTCCTTGGTGTCGTTTCTAATCATTCTGGTGTAGGTTTTAATACTTGATCCACAGGCTTTAGGTTCAAATTTGCTCTTTGGTTTAAATCGCTTTATTTCTTTTTCCATGTGGGTGTCCTTAAAATGTTCCTTTAATTTCAAGTTCCTTTGGAACCTGTGTATGTCTAAAAAGTTTTCAAAATCATCATTGGTAAATGTGGGGATGAAAGTCAGACCTCTATTTAACAGGCTAACTTCACCCTCATTTAAAGTTCTGTTACTTAGATTGATGACAATGTCAGGGTTTTTTATCTTGGGGGTCGGGGGGGTCTTCCGTCCACAATAGTTCCCCCTCCTCGGGTGCGGCCTCGGCCTCGGCCTCCTGTTCTTTCTTGGTATCTCGTTGTAACCCCTAAAAAAGGTGTCTGTGATATTGTTGGTGTTTGATTCTGATATTGCTGGTCATTGCTACCAGTCTCATTGTCACAATACACAGTACATATATAATGACTCATATGGTTATGTTAGCATCTGTACACTACTGAATTGTAGTTGATCTTTTTGGGATTAGTAGTTTGGTTACACTGAGATACATAGGGGTTATCACCATGACAACCCTATTTTTGGCGCAATTCACTGTTTTGATTTGGTGGTGGGTGTGGCTTAAAGTATTTATATATCACTATGTTCAGTTGTATGTTTGTTCTGGTCTGAGGAAGGGATCTGTGAATCCCGAAACGTTACCTAATAAATAAGAATGTTTTTGGAAACCCAGTGAGTGCAGTCCTTTGTTGAAGATCGCTATATATATATATATATATATATATATATATATATATATATACACACAGTATATATATATAATGATTTTTTTGCAAACTATATATATATACCTATATCTATTATATATATATATATTCTTTCATTTATATATATATATATATATATATATATATATATATATATATATATATATATATATATATATATATATATATATATATGAATATCTATTTAAAATACTAAGAATATTTCCTTATGTGAAGAATACTGGAATGTAAAATATTTACAGTAAATATACAGTAAGGTGTTTGACTGTAAAGGGCTCCAAAGTATGTGTTTGTATATATGTGTACTCATGTGTATATACATGTATAAATACACACACATGTTTATATATGTATATACAGTTGGGCAAAAAAGTATTTAGTCAGCCACCAATTGTGCAAGTTTTCCCACTTAAGAAGATGAGAGAGGCCTGTACTTTTCATCATAGGTATACCTCAACTATGAGAGACAAAATGTGGAAACAAATCCAGACAATCACATTGTCTGATTTGGAAAGAATTTATTTGCAAATTATGGTGGAAAATAAGTATTTGGTCAATATCAAAAGTTCATCTCAATGGGGGACTTCCGGGCGGCGGCCATGACTGGTCGCACTTCTGCAAGCTGCTCCAGCTTTCCTGTGTTATCTACCAGATATCGTCCTCTATATGAAGCATCCAATGTTAAGTTTGGTATCTCTAAAACCTACTAGTGAAAGCCTACCTAGCGAGATCATTTTTGCCAGGATCGCTGCTAGCTTCAGAGCCCGGAGCAACATTGAAGTCTAGAACATCGACCACGTAAAATACCCCCCGGCAGGTTGCTTTACAGCTCCTGTCGTTATTTTGCACTGTGAGTGTATTTATAATTTCCTATTCAGTGTGCTGACCTGCGACCTACATAAAAGATCAATATGGACATGACAAGTGTCAAAGCTGTCTTACAAGCGCTGCGTGATCTCCTCTCGGATCACCATGCAGCCTTAGAAGAAAAGATGACAGTAGCATTTAACTCTGGAGGCTTCATAGCACCTCAACAAACCACTTCGGCGATGCACCTAGGTGATAGTGCTCTGGAGCCCCAGCACTATGGACTTACCCTGGCTGAGTCGGATAAACTACTTATTACCGCAGGGCTTATGGTTGGAGCTGAGGCCATCGCAGACGTGAAACTTACACAGATTACCGTCGGTTATAAAACTGATGTAAGATACGGCGAAGGAGATGCAGGGGTGATCCAGTCAGCCTTTCTTTACACCGGGGAGCATATACATAAGAGAGCCCCTGCAGAACGATCACCCCAAGATCGTAGAGGTACATATATACAATCATGGGGACCCGCAGTGACTTTACAAGTTTGGAAAAACCCCTGTCGCACCGCTGTGAGGCTGTTACATTGGAACACTACTCAGATATAGGGACACTATCCTACCGCTATTGCCTATGTAAGGCTCAGACTGTGGGCTACCCGGCGAGCAACTAGTAAAAATGACTATGTCAAGGGGACTCGCACTGGAGTTGGTTAAGTTGGTGTGTTTATTCAGTATCACATTAAATATTATATTTACATTCACCCAGCTTTGTTTGCAATTTTTTCCGCTATTATTCTTAGTGTTTATACTGCGTAGTACAGTCTGAATTTTTCAGTGGTTCCCTATCCTTGTGTTATTTCACTTTTGACTGTATATAAGTTATAGTCTCTTTCCATAATTGTACTTTAGCATACAGGGGTATATTTCTCCTCAAAACCTATTTCTACTGATATTGAGACTTTCCTACAAAACCTAATTTAGCTGCACATCCCTACATTAACCCACAATTGCACTTGCTCTTGGCAGTTTCATTCAGAAATAGCAAGATAGGGGAGTCTCTTATTATTATCTCACAGGCTGTATTTTTTTTTGTTCTTCTTGCTTTTTTTTCCTTAGCAGCTAGCAAATGACAGCTTTTGGTTTGGCTTATGTAGGTCTGCAGAAGTAGGTACTGTGCTGCATATTAATTTTCTTAGCCTAAACTAACCTCAAGGTATCTGTTTACTAAATGTTTATTTTATTGTTATTATAAACTTATTGTGCGTTGTTGCATGACCTGCGGCCGGGGTGATGCACTATGCGCATAACTACATAACCAGCTTTTATTTTTGGTAGAACATGTGAAATGATTCTGGGTCTGAGCTGAGGTTGTCTATATAAGTAATTTCTATGCTTGCCTTGCTCATGCTAGATTGTTACATGAAAAGTCCTGAGATTGTCACTTTCTCTAAGTGGGTCAGCACAGAAAATCTATATTACAGTGTACAATAGCATTATCTTACCTAGCTGGCACCAACTATTCTAAATTTACCTTATCTTATTAATATTATCCACAGTTGTGGTGTCTATAGCAGATTATTTTAGAGTGTTTACTAAAAAATGAGGTTTATCAGTTGAGATCCAAAAGTGGTCTCCATTATTGGGAATAACCTCCTTCTCTTAGAATTTGCAGTGATGAGGCCCATGAGTGACCTCTTATGTCATCACGGAGGGTAACCGACTATTAGGCATCTGAATTATTCACTATATTCGTGGACTTCTGTTTTAGAAATATACACTGTATACTTGAAACTTCTCGCCATGAGATTTATGTATTTTAGCAATACTGTGTTTTATTGTCCTATGTTTTCTGTATGCCTTATTTCAAACCTCAAATAAAAAAATTAAAAAAAAGTTCATCTCAATACTTTGTTATATATCCTTTGTTGGCAATGACAGAGGTAAAACATTTTCTGTAAGTCTTCAAAAGGTTGTCACACACTGTTGCTGGTATGTTGGCCCATTCCTGCATGCAGATCTCCTCTAGAGCAGTGATGTTTTGGGGCTGTCACTGGGCTTCACGGACTTTCAACTCCCTCCAAAGGTTTTCTATGGGGCTGAGACCTTGAAATGCTTCTTACGAAGCCATTCCTTTGTTGCCCGGGCGGTGTGTTTGGGATCATTGTCATGTTGAAAGACACAGCCACGTTTCATCTTCAATGCCCTTGCTGACGGAAGGAGGTTTGCACTCAAAATCTCACTATACATGTCGCCATTCATTCTTTCATGTACACGGATCAGTCGTCCTGTTCCCTTTGCAGAGAAACAGCCCCAAAGCATGATGTTGCCACCCCCATGCTTCACAGTAGGTATGGTGTTCTTTGGTTGCAACTCAGAATTTTCTCTCCTCCAAACACGACAAGTTGTGTTTCTACCAAACAGTTCTACTTTGGTTTCATCTGATCATATGACATTCTCCCAATCCACTTCTTGATCATCCAAATGCTCTCTAGCATACTTCAGACGGGGCCGGACATGTATTGACTTAAGCAGGGGGACACGTCTGGCACTGCAGGATCTGAGTCCCTGGCGGTGTAGTGTGTTACTGATGGTAGCATTTGTTAAGTTGGTCCCAGCTCTCTGCAGGTCATTCACTAGGTCCCCCCGTGTGGTTCTGGAATGTTTGCTCACCGTTCTTGTGATCATTTTGACCCCACGGGGTGAGATCTTGCATGGAGCCCCAGATCGAGGGAGATTATCAGTGGTCTTGTATGTCTTCCATTTTCTAATTATTGCTCCCACAGTTGATTTCTTCACACCAAGCTGCTTGTCTATTGCAGATTCAGTCTTCCCAGCCTGGTGCATGTCTACAATTTTGTTTCTGGTGTCCTTCGACAGCTCTTTGGTCTTCACCATAGTGGAGTTTGGAGTGTGACTGTTTGAGGTTGTGGACAGGTGTCTTTTATACTGATAACAAGTTCAAACAGGTGCCATTAATACAGGTGATGAGTGGAGGACAGAGGAGCCTCTTAAAGAAGAAGATACAGGTCTGTGAAAGCAGAAATCTTGCTTGTTTGTAGGTGACCAAATACTTATTTTCCACCATAATATGCAAATAAATTCTTTCCAAATCAGACAATGTGATTGTCTGGATTTGTTTCCACATTTTGTCTCTCATAGTTGAGTTATACCTATGATGAAAATTACAGGCCTCTCTCATCTTCTTAAGTGGGAGAACTTGCACAATTGGTGGCTGACTAAATACTTTTTTGCCCCATTGTGTATATATATATATATATATATATATATATATATATATATATATATATATATATATATATATATATATATATATATATATATATATATATATATATATATATATATATATACACAAAACACAGAAAGGGAACTGCACTCTAAGACTGGACTGGGTACACAATGTATGACCCAGCAACATGCAGCCAATAGGATTAGAGCTACTGAAATCCTATTGGCTTTTCAAATCAGTCAATAAGATTTCAGTAGCTCTCATCCTATTAGCTGATTTTGAAATAGGATGAGAGCTACTGAAATCTTATTGGCTGATTTGACAAGCCAATTGGATTTTAGTAGCTCTAAACCTATTGGCTGTTTTGAAAAATTCAAATTGATTGCGGTACTTTGCAATCAATATTCAGTTTATGATGGACATCGGATGAAGAGGAGCCTCCATGCTGCCGAGCACTGCCACCAGAGACTGCGGACGCCGCCACAGATGACCACTGCCGAGGATCGCAACATCTGGGAAGACTGCTCCGAACCTCCGCTCTGTGCCGCCTTCGCTGTGGTTGAAGATGATGAACCTGCCTGGAAGAAGACTTTCTATGCCGGCCGGACTTCTGAAACCGTGAGTACTTATTGGGGCTTTAGTGTTAGTTTTTTTTTTTAATTTTTGGGGTTTTTTGTTTTTTTAGATTAGGGTTTATTGGGCAATTTGCAAAAGAGATGAATGCCCTTTTAAGGTCAATGCCCATACAAATGCCCCTTTAGGTTTACTAGTGTTATGTTTTTTTATTTTGGTGGGTTTGGTGGGTGGGGGGTTTTATTGTTAGGGGGGACTTTGTTTATTTTTAATGTAAAAGAGCTGATTTCTTTAGGACCATGCCCTCCAAAAAGTAGTTTATTCTTAGACTAGGGGGTGTTTTTATTTGGGGGGGGGGGCTTTTTATTTTCATAGGGATTAGGTTTTTGTTTTGTTTTTGGATAGTGTTGTTTATTGTTTTTTTGTAATGTTAGCCTTTTTTATTTTCTGTAATTTTAGATTAATGTAATGTATTTTTTTTTAATTTTAATTACAATGTAGTATTTCTTTTATATGATTAAGGGGTTAATGTAGGAAGTGTTAGGTTAAGGGGCTTAGTCATTAAATAATTTTTTTGCGTTGTGGGGGTTAATAGGTAAATTAGGTTTAATGCGTTGTGGGGGGTTGGCAGATTAAGGGTTAATATATGTATTAGGTAGCTTGCGATGTTGTGGTTGGCGGATTTAGAGATTAATAATTTTATTGGGTATTTTTTTTTTAATACTTTGTGCGGGTGGTTAGTTTATTTTTTTTTAATAGTTTGTATGGGTGGTTCGTTTTTTAAATTTAAATACTTATTGCGGGTGGTTAGTTTTTTTTTTTTTGCAATGGTCCGTTTGCATCCAGGTGAATTATTTTGGCTTGCCGCGCTGCCAACATTCCTTTAAAGATGCGTGCGCAACTGGCGACACCGACAGACGTGTTACAAACGCGATTATAGTATAGATAATTAATCAAGAGATTTTACTATGCATAGAGATATGGAGCATACCTTTGTATGCCAAGTACTCCCACATCTGTAGATTGATCCTGTTTGGATAGCTATTGTGATGTGTATCTCACTATATTATGTTGAATAGATGATAGCTCATGTGGCTCTCAATTTGTTTTTTCTCAGGAAGTTTCTCCTTTGAAGCTGCACATGCAGGTTCATGTTTCTATTCAACATAACCTCAGAGGAGCCTATTATTGGCTGGATTGCCATGCTTAGCAAAATTTGAAAGAAAAAAGCAGATGGATGGCAGCAAGGCACTAAACTTAATGGGGCATATTTATCAAGCTCCGCTTGCGCTTGGTCAATTGGATTGAGATGATTGCAATCCACCACCAAAAGTGTTGCGGAGGGGTTAAAGGGACATGCAACCCATTTTTTTTTTTCATGATTTAGAAAGAACATTTTTTAACAACTTTCCAATTTACTTGTATTATCTAATTGGCTTCATTCTCTTGATATCGTTTTCGTAAGCGCTGGTCTTTCGTTCCCCTTTTCACAAAAATATATATATATATATATGTATATAGCTATACCGATATATATTCATAATATGAATATATATTGTATAGGTATATACAGAAATATATATATTTTTTAAAAGGGGAACGAAAGACCAGCGCTTATGAAAACAAACACCTCAGATATACTTCTGGCAGTGTTTGCGCATGAGCGAAAGCACAACATAGCATGCACTTGTAATCTGGCTCTTCATGTTTGCCTGGAACAGGATATACTGTATGTGTGAAATCTGTTTGGTCTCAACATTCTACTTAAAGAAGAGACAGAATGTAAATATTTGTATGCTACAGAAACTTATAAATATAGTTGTTGATTGAAAAAAAAAATTGCAGAATAAACTTTGTATTCTGGATTTATTTGAATATTTTCTTAACAGTAATTGAAAAAGTGAAGAACAACTTTCCTTAGGGAATGTTGTTTGCTCAAAATATTCTCCAAATCTTAAACAGAATGACACTAATGTAAGCCAAATATATTCCTGAACCATATCACTTTTATAATTGAAAATTAGATATCTTATCCCTTTGGATCCTAAGCCTATTTAAAAAAATGTTATTAGATGACAGCCATAAGAGAATTTTCTGCTTCCAAATTAGAGGTTGTGTAGGTCACATTTATTGAATTAAATTACACACTTCTTTATTAAGCCTTAAATTAGGCTAGATGTAAAGCACACGGGTGCAGAATGATAAACACTTAGGCCCCGATATTCAAAACATTTCCGGTCAGGTGAGATATTCTTAAATCATCCTTCAGCCCAGCACTACGATATCCCTAGTGAAATATTCAAAAGGCAGATTTTGCTTTGCTTCTCCAAGGGGGATTCTCTGCATTTCTATATATGAAGGAGAGGCAAGTCCAGTGCAATATATCACTGCATGACATGAAAGTTCTGCTGCATTTACACGTTGTGCTTTCTATTTTATATCAATTTACACTCCAGATTAAATTTTATTTCATTTAAACTTTGCACTTTCTTTTTTGTATTTTATTTTATATACAGTAGTGTATTTAGGATTCTATTTTTTAAAATCCTGATTATGCCTTCACAGTTTCTGTGTACGTTTAACAAATTAGGGTCATACTTTGTATTTATGTATGTATATATTTATGTATGTATAATATATATATATATATATATATATATATATATATATATATATATATATATATATATATATATATATATATATATATATATGTGTGTGTGTGTGTGTGTGTGTGTGTGTGTGTATCTTTCATAAATTAAATTGCACTTTGCATGTATTTATTTAAATTAAAAATTAAAAACTGTCAGCCTCAGTTTCTCAGAGAGCATCATTTATGTGCCAGATAATTAAACATTCTCTAGTTTGGAGAGAAAATATAGTGATGAATTCACAGCTGAATTTTCTAAGAAAAGGAGAGGAACCTGGAAATCTGAGAGAGATGAGAGGTGCCTTCCATAGAAAGTAATGAAGCTGTATGGGATAAAAAAATTCACATGGAAGAGAGAAGGTAACTGGAGAGAACCCCTGGTATAAATGTTCCACCTGCATCAATTCCAAATTAAGCTTAAATGTTTTCACTACAATTGAATTTGTTTGTCTATATTTAAATATATATAACTTTTATGTTAGTTAAAAGGGATAGGAAAGTCAAAATTAAACTGAATGTAATTTTAAGACACTTTTAAAATCACTTCAATTTCAAATGTGCTTTATTCTCTTGGTGTTCCTTGTTGAAAAAGAAACTCAAATATCCTACATTATTGGGAGCTAGCTGCTGATTGGTGAGTGCACATATTTGTCTCTTGTGATTGGATAACTAGATGTGTTTAGCTAGATCTCATTAGTGCAATGCTGTTCCTACAGCAATGGATAACAAGAGAATGAAGCAAATTTGATAATAAAATTGAATTGGTAAGTTGTTTGAAATTGTATGTTCTATCGGAGTCATCGAAGAACATTTTGGGGTTTCTTGTCCCTTTAAAATAAGTGTATTGTGAACTTTGAGAATACTTCATCTGCATAGAGCTGGCTAGACAAATCAGTGAGACCAGTTTGTTTAAAATGCTTAGAACATCTCACAAGACTTGTGAGAGAGCTTCAGACATACCCTGGGAACTCCTCTGTTTAGCCCAGGGAACTGCCCCGTCCCACCCACTTTCTGAAACGGTCTGTTTACAATGGAGAAAATAAAAGTGCAATGTAATTTTATACAAAGTATGATCCTAAGATATTAAAGTAACACAAAAACTTTCAAAGCATAATCAGAATGTGTAAAATCACTGCTAGCTTAAAATTGAAATGTATTAAATTACAAGTTAGAAAGTGCAACACTTAAATACAATAATACTGAAAGGACCCAAACTGAAATGTATAGTAATATAAAATGCAATGCACAAAGTGTAAATGTAACAAAACTATAATATCATGTAGTGCTATATTGCATTGGGCTTGTCTCTGCTTCACATACATAAATGAGAGAGATCTCCCTGTGCTAGAAAATTCAGTAACTTCAGCCTTTGTGAGGTCTGAACTACTATTTCTCTCCAAACTGAAGAATCTTTGAATATCAGGCCTTATAGAGAGATATTGGAGTGTTAAAATATACCTGATGGGGGCGTGTCCAAGCAGCGGCTGGGAACAGTCGCATGTTTCAGGAGCTCCGGGGATATGACAATAATCCGCCGATTAAAGGTCAGAACTTACATCATCCACATGCAAAGAGAGTGAAATAGTAATTTATCTGCTATAGCCTGCTGTGTCTATGATCCCGGGGCTGAAACCGGACAAAAGAGGCCTGCAGCGGCGGCAAACTTGCAGGTAGCGCTCCCCCCCTGGGTCTCCGGGGTGATTTGCTGGAGTTGGTCACCTACTATAGCAAAAGCTACTGTCTCGACTCCTCACAAACCTTTTTTTATTTATTTTTTATTTTTTGAAGAAAGCATTTATTGCCAAACGGAATACCGGCATTCAAGAGATACCAGTCACAAAGAAACCATAATGGAGAACAGGGAGCCTTGCAGTATGGCGGAAGACTGTTTTGCCAGGCTAGAAGCCATGCTGCAGGCTTTGATCGACAAAGCTCCCTCCAAGCAGGAATTACTGCTTCTTATCGACAGAGCAAAAGGAACTGACCATGTAGCACTAACGGATCTTCCGACTATAGTACAGGAGGCTGAAACGGCCCAGCAGCATGGTGAACCTGACCTAATCTATACATCTATGAAGGGGAATGCTACTTACTATAATAAGATTATATCGATGCCTGCACAACTGCAAGTTAACAACAAGCATGGGACACCTGTGATCGGACTTGAAACTAGAGATGGAAGTGAACTTTTATGGTCGATATCGGAATCTATGTGGCGGGAAAATTATGGGTGCCTACCCAAAATGGAGTCCATCTCCCATTACAGCCAGAAGACAATCATTGGCACCACCATGCTGCGGGATTACAGGGATGAGCAAGGACCCAGCTCTCCCCAGCAACAGAAGCAAGGATGCTTTGAGACAACGGGACTAATCATACCTGACAACTTGCTCCCAATAAAAAACCTAGGTGGTGCCCCGGATCCCGCAATCTGTGAAGGAACACTTGGCAAAATGCCTAGCATTATGTCGGACCTATATGCAGGGACGGGTCCGAGAATACATCCAGAAATGTATTACGCTGCTCAGGTGTATAATTGCGCTGGCACGCCACTGCTCACTAAAATGGTGTACACTAGTGTCAATATATCTCCACTGTCACAATACGAAGGGGGCTAGATTTCCTATGACCAACGGTTGGGGCCGGGTAAGCAATGTTTAAAAGAAAATGTTAAAGTTAGTGTTAATGTACCCTTTGTTTTTTATGCCTATGTGTCTCTGTTATCGCAAATGGTTTTGTATGCATTAGGTTGCATGCTAGATTTACGTTATATGATAGCTGTCGTTAAAGTTGACCACAGAAAATGGACCAAATGTATTTTGATATAACACTCCTATTGTTTTCCTCTGGGAGGTACTGCAATGTGTGCAATTACTGTGCGCTCTTGATGGCTCTATGTGGGGGACAGGGGGGCCCCCCCACTGGGACATTAATAGTTGAAGGAGGAACATAAATGCAGCACAAAGCTTTGGCTCCGCAGTGATGCGACAAGTCTCAGCTGGGATCCTTTTGCGGCCCGCGGCCGGGGGTGCACATGGGCTCTCAGTAACATATAATACATACTTAAGGAATGGAGCCAAACACGGACAGTGCATTTTGGGACAACCACTGAATAGTTATGTTCTAACAAGAAACACCACTTGGAACTTGGACTCAGAGACAGCACATATTTCTCCCTATGGAAAGTATTAGTAAAATGGATATAAAACATGCAAAGTAATATGATAAGGGAGGAATAGATATGGTCCTCTACCGCCTATGCCTAGATCTTAAGATGCAAAAATGCCAATTAAATGTTAAAGTGTGAGTTTGGTGAAGATAAGGTGATCAACTCTGGTTTAAGCATCTACATCATCAAAATATGTTATATCTTTTCTTTTCATATGTAACCTCAGATGCAATTTGTCCTTTGTTTGTTTTTGTTTTTTATTTTCTTCTTTTGTGTTACTTAAGCTCAATTTAAACCCCTGACAATTTATAAAGTTAGCAGATAAGGTCCAAGAGTGGCCTGCACCAGCATTTTTAGGGGTAGAAAACTGAGGATCAGCACTTGTCATGTATATCAAATGATTGTTGTATTGTCATCTTTATAGATCTTGTACACATTTATATTTATATTTTTTTTTCCTCAATAAAAATTTAAATAAAAAAAAAATAAAAAAAAATATACCTGATGAAGAGTAAGTGGTTGTAACCGTACTGAGATCAGCTTCAGTGAGGGATCCACAGCTACGTTCTGATAGTGATCCTATGACAGTTACTGGCGCTATGCTGGGATGTCGCAGAGCTGCCTTCAGGGGAGCCAGATGATTGTACTGAACTGAAGATAGACATCCAACAAATCCAAATATGTTTGCTTTAGAAATTTCTGAATCAAGTCCTGGATTATCTGAAATAGAGAAACACAGAGGTATTTCGAGGGGGTGTTTAGACAATTAATTAAAAACAAGTCTAGTAAAAGCACTTTATTGTATCCAATATGTCTTTATATTTGTGGGAATTAAAGGGACATTCTTATCATATTATTGTTAAATTTAATCTGACATAGGGCATTTCAAAATGATAAAACATTTTGTTCCTCTCCTGAACAAACTCTACCCACTCATTTGAAGAAGCCAATTGGGGTTTGAGTCTGTAGCTGGTAAGACTAGCCATGCTCATTAAATTATTATAAAGTGAATTATTTTGCAGTTGTTATCTCTTAAAGTCAACTAGGGAAAGGTTTGTAGCAGAACTAGCCCTAAAAGTACAGTCTAGTCAAAATTAAACTTTCATGATTCAGATGGGACATGAAATTTTAAAGACCTTTCCAATTTAATTTTATTATCAAATTTTTTTTGTTTCTCTTGGTATTCTTTGTTGAAAGCTAAACCTAGGTAGGCTCATAAGCTAAATTCTAAGCCCTTGAAAGCTGCCTATTATCTCACTGCATTTTGACAGTTTCTCACAGCTAGGCCATGCTAGCACTGATTATCTAAAATGCCAGTCTGTCAAAAGAACTGAAGTAAAATAGGGAATGGGTAATAAAGGGATTATATATCTTTTTAAACAATAACATTTCTAGAGTAGACTGTCCCTTTAAGAAATTTACAGAGCTAAGCTACATAGAAAGGGGTTAAATTAAATAATCAATAATCAAGCAAAGTTGTTTTATTACACATCACAAAACAGTTCATATTACATTTTCAAGGTTTTTACTGTCCCTTTAAGAATTCACTCTAACATACGTCCCATAATATTTAGCATATTAATATAAAAATATGTAAATATATTACTATTTGATATATCTGAATTGCAGTTTATCCATGAAATTGGTTAGTATTTTTTAGATACATAAATATCAGCCAATTAAGGGCCAGATTATGAGTGGAGCGCAAAATTGCGCTTTCACAGGAAGTTAAGATCAATGAAAATGCAACTTAGTGTTTGTATTGCATGGGAGCTTTGCGCTCATGAGAGCACACTTCCATAGGCTCCAATAGGGAGCCTTGCTCGGATGCAGTGAGACCCAGCATAGAACCTAGCACAGCGAAGAGGTAGCGCAGCGTTGGGCAACAAAGTTTAAACATATACATATATATTTGTGTTTATATGTGTATAAATACATATTACCACCTAAATATATATGTATATAAGCATATACATATATATTAACAGTATAATCACAGTCCCCATAAACCGCAATGTATATGCACTTCTTAATTTTTTTCTCTAACACCTCACACCCCCTAACTTTAACCCCTATGGGGCATATTTATCAATGTGCGAGCGGGTATGATACGTGAACATGATTCTTGTGAACTGCTGGTGCAGTGCCGCCCCCTGCAGATTTGCGCCCAATCGCCCTGCAGATTTGCGCCCAATTGGCCGCTAGCAGGGGGTGTCAATCAACCCGATCGTATTCAATCGGGATGATTTCTGTCAGCGGCCTCAGAGCAGGAGGACAAGTTATGGAGCAGGGGCATCAAGCTCCATACGAAGCTTGATAAATATGCCCCTATAACTGCTTCGTGCAGTTATTTAACAATGAATTGTACACTTTAATTTGGGGCCAATTGGAAGACATTTATTTAATTAATCAGAGGTCTGACCTTTGACTAACATAGTCTATTGCAAAGCGCTACCGCAAGCTTGCGGTAGCATTAATCAGCCACTCGTAATGGCTGGTTATTTAATGTGCGCCTGTAAACAGGCAAATATGCCTGTTTGCGGGCGCACAATAAGTTTGCGCTCCACTTGTAATCTAGCCCTAAATAATTTAATGATATGACTCTAAATAAAATAAAGTATGAATGAGAATCACATAAAAAGTGCTGTCTTTGCATCGATAATGCACTCTGCTCTCTTTTCATCCATAAAGGATTGAGGGGTATCGCATGCCAGAGTGTTACAGGCTGTTCCAGCCAAAGGCAACATATGGCTTCATTTCCTGCAGACCCTCTTGAATGCAGAATTCATCCAGAGATTGGGAAACTATGTTCCATTATTAATGTGATTTGTCAAAAGTTATAACACAGTTGTGGCAAAACAAAGCTTATAATTAGAATGAGCCAAAATGAAATACAGACATAGCATAACAAGAATATGATATGCACTTCTGTTTTATTTATTTAGTTGTTTGTTTTATCTAACAAACAAACTGTGGTTCTGTGTATCATTCTGTAAATGTCTATTCATTGGTATGAAACATATCATTTTTTAGTACTTATGCACATTTAGAAGAATTAGCTAACAATTTTCCCCATAAATTCACCAATGCCTCATCTTTTTTTCTCTATAGTTCTATTCCTGCTATGCTTTACAGTTGTTTTGAGAACCATTACATTGACATGAATGAGTGCATATTTAACAAACATTTTAAAAGGGGTTAAATACATATGAAAAGTTCTACTTATGAGCAGTGACTTTTTTCAGGGGTGCCAATGAAGGCACTAGGCCTCTTAGCATTATGGAAGACCCCCATGTGTCCTCCAATGTGTTCATCACTTAGTTTCTCACCACCTCTCTGCCAAGGCTTCTCCCAGCTCCACCTAGCCCTGCCCATGGGCCGCCCTGTTCTACCCATGTAATGCCCAACCCACCCACGTACAGCCACAAAATACCATAGAGCCTCTGTAAAGTGCTCCGCCCCCATAATTAATTAATGGAGTTTCCACTGCAGAGAACTGCTGGTCTTGAGTTGAAAATGCAGCTGAGCCAGTCAGCAGTGCTAGTTGCAGTGCTTGGTCATTTGACTAGCGATGCTGACTGGGTCAGCAGTCGTGCCCGATTTGGACTAGCAGTTCTCTGCAGTTAATAAACACTACTTTACCTATGTATTTAAAATATTTTTCTCTAACAAATAAGAGCATGACATTATTTTCACTATAATAGCCATTTAAAGAAACAGTATAGTAAAAATAAAAATGTCATGATTCAAATAGGACATGCCATTTTAAACAACTTTCCAATTTACTTTTATCATCAAATTTGCTTTGTTCTCTTGGTATTCTTAGTTTAAAGCTAAACCTTTCTAATTTCTAAGCCCTTGAAGGCTGCCTTATTTCTGAGTGGATTTGACAGTTTTTCCACAGCTAGAGGGCGTTAGTTTATGTGTGCCATATAGATAGAATTGTGTTCATGCTCGTGGAGTTACTTATGAGAGGGAAAGCCTGTCAAAGAACTGAAATAAGGGAGCAGTCTGCAGAAGCTTAGATTCAAGGTAATCATAGAGGTAAAAAGTATATTAATATAACCGTGTTGGTTATGCAAAACTGGGAATGTGTAACAAAGGGTTTATCTATCTTTCTAAACAATAAAAATTCAGGAGTAGACTTTCCCTTTAACAGAAACTTTCTAACAATTATTTATAAAAGTGAAAGAAACCTGTACTGTTTCTCCTTCCTCTTTTGTATCTAATTTTCTGTCTTCCCCAATAAAGTTGACAAGGTTTTGAAACACGTCTGTGCGTTTGGTCTTTTATTAAAATACATACAATACATTTTAAGAATAAACGTGAAATTATTTTTTAAGTATGCAAATGTAAATGATAAACATCATTAATATTGATGTTAAGCCTAAAACAAATCACCTCCATTAGCAGCATGTTTAAAAAACCAGCAGAGTGCGTAATAAAAAAGACAATGCAATAGTACTTTCTTTCTGAATTTACTTCAATTTGCTGGTCCCCTGTATCATGTGACAGCCATCAACCAATCACAGACCAAAATACTCACTAGTAACTGGTGCCTTAGAAACTGTATATATAAAAAGACTGTGCACAATTTAATATTGGAAGTAAATTGGAAAGTCTTTTGAAACTGCCAGTTGTATCTGAGTCACAAAATTTTATTTCTGACTTTTGTTTCCCTTTAAGTCATGAATAAAGTAGATCTTTAACAAGCAAATACAACTAGTAGTTAAATACATTACATAAATAAATACATGAATAAACAATCCCACTGCAATTTGACAACATTGTTTTTTATTATTGAATTGAATTTGTTCTTTTAACATTCATATGTAATGACCTAATTACAACTATTCAAAATGAAAATTGGTTTTCACAAGAGTTTAATGGGGTCCTAGTACATTATAACAAAATATTGCTTTTAAAATATGTATCCAGGGGGTATAACCATTAGAACACTTCTCATTTTGCTGTGTATATGACTGCAACAACATAATACAGATGATGGACAGTAAACAAAATGAAAATGTCACTACTTTTTAATGTTCTATTCTACTAAATGCTATTACAAAATATAAAAACAGTTTTTTTTTTGTTTCTTTATTCATTAAAGCAAGCGAACTGCAAACTCTGGAGCACCTAATTAGATACAGTACAGCTATTTTAAATGAGGTCAGTAATACTTTGAAAACTATTCTCAAAATTACAGATCATGGTTGATAAAACATTCATGCAGTTTGCAAAAGACTTAATAAACTATAAAGTTTGCCTCAAGAGGAATAAAAAGTTAAAATGTAATAACAATATTGTCAATATTGTATAAAGCTATTATTAAGTGTCTGTGATGGTCAGGAATTAGCTTAACCTGACAAAAAGAAAAAAAATATGCATGTTTTTTTTTTATTATTTGATTAGCACTTCAATTTACTGGGTAATTGGTGTTACAATAAAGTATGAGGATTATTTTAAAAACTAACAAGGAACAAAACTAATTTGAGTAATGTACACAATTAAAATAATAAATTGGATTTTAGGCTATATACAAATGTAATCTGATTTTAGTTTTCTAAATTAGCTTATTAGAGTGTTGTGCTGGTGACAGGCTAAATTAATAAAAAATGATCTAATTCATTTGCAATATATATATATATATATATATATATATATATATATATATATATATATATATATATATATATATATATATAGCTCTTGTGAAATACGAACAACAAGATGTCATATTAACATTTTATAAAGAAAAAGCGCAAGATTATGAGTGGAGCGGTCAACTTAAGCTCTTTGGGCGCACCGAGTAGCACACTAATTACAAGTTGAAAGTACATTTTTAACCCGACACATGCAAAGAGCTGAAGTTAGAAAATTACAATATAATAAAAACAAATATACTCGCACGCTAACCCTAATCACCATAAATAACCTACTGTAATAACCACTAAACCACCACATAGCCCACTGCAAAGTACCTACTAAACTATCAACTCCTAAAACACCACATAGCCAACCGCAAGATACCGCTCTACACTACTAATCCTTAAACCACCACAACCCCATTGCAAAATACCCTGCTACACTATTAACCCCTAAACTGCCACAACTCCCATTGCAAAATACCCCTCTACACTATTAACTACTTAACTCACCCCAACACCATCACAAACTACCCCTCTAGACTATATAACACAGAAAATGCCACAACCCCATTGCAAAATATCCCTCAACACTATTAACCCCTAAACCGCCACACCCCCACATCACAAAATAGCTCCTAACGTCAAAACCTCCTAACCAACCTTACCTGAAAAAATAATATATACATATATATATATATATGTATATATTTATATATATTATATAAATATATATATATATATATATATATATATATATATATATATATATATATATATATATATATATATATATATATATATACAGGGAGTGCAGAATTATTAGGCAAATGAGTATTTTGACCACATCATCCTCTTTATGCATGTTGTCTTACTCCAAGCTGTATAGGCTTGAAAGCCTACTACCAATTAAGCATATTAGGTGATGTGCATCTCTGTAATGAGAAGGGGTGTGGTCTAATGACATCAACACCCTATATCAGGTGTGCATAATTATTAGGCAACTTCCTTTCCTTTGGCAAAATGGGTCAAAAGAAGGACTCGACAGGCTCAGAAAAGTCAAAAATAGTGAGATATCTTGCAGAGGGATGCAGCACTCTTAAAATTGCAAAGCTTCTGAAGGGTGATCATCGAACAATCAAGCGTTTCATTCAAAATAGTCAACAGGGTCGCAAGAAGCGTGTGGAAAAACCAAGGCGCAAAATAACTGCCCATGAACTGAGAAAAGTCAAGCGTGAAGCTGCCAAGATGCCACTTGCCACCAGTTTGGCCATATTTCAGAGCTGCAACATCACTGGAGTGCCCAAAAGCACAAGGTGTGCAATACTCAGAGACATGGCCAAGGTAAGAAAGGCTGAAAGACGACCACCACTGAACAAGACACACAAGCTGAAACGTCAAGACTGGGCCAAGAAATGATGAGCTTGTAGGGCCTTTTCGGGTTGAGGATGGAGTCAAGCTCAACTCCCAGTCCTACTGCCAGTTTCTGGAAGACACCTTCTTCAAGCAGTGGTACAGGAAGAAGTCTGCATCCTTCAAGAAAAACATGATTTTCATGCAGGACAATGCTCCATCACACGCGTCCAAGTACTCCACAGCGTGGCTGGCAAGAAAGGGTATAAAAGAAGAAAATCTAATGACATGGCCTCCTTGTTCACCTGATCTGAACCCCATTGAGAACCTGTGGTCCATCATCAAATGTGAGATTTACAAGGAGGGAAAACAGTACACCTCTCTGAACAGTGTCTGGGAGGCTGTGGTTGCTGCTGCACGCAATGTTGATGGTGAACAGATCAAAACACTGACAGAATCCATGGATGGCAGGCTTTTGAGTGTCCTTGCAAAGAAAGGTGGCTATATTGGTCACTGATTTGTTTTTGTTTTGTTTTTGAATGTCAGAAATCTATATTTGTGAATGTTGAGATGTTATATTGGTTTCACTGGTAAAAATAAATAATTGAAATGGGTATATATTTGTTTTTTGTTAAGTTGCCTAATAATTATGCACAGTAATAGTCACCTGCACACACAGATATCCCCCTAAAATAGCTAAAACTAAAAACAAACTAAAAACTACTTCCAAAAATATTCAGCTTTGATATTAATGAGTTTTTTGGGTTCATTGAGAACATGGTTGTTGTTCAATAATAAAATTAATCCTCAAAAATACAACTTGCCTAATAATTCTGCACTCCCTATATATATATATATATATATATATATATATATATATATATATATATATATATATATATATATATATATATATATATATATATATATATATATATAGTGATTTGAGCTCATAGAGAATCAATATGCTTGGCTTTTAAGTTAATCAACCAGTACAGAGATATTGGCAAGTAGAGTACTGAATTCAATAATTTTCGTAAGTTAGTTTTTTTGTGGGTATGTTTAATACCTTAAAAACAAATTTGGACATTGTCTTAATGTAATATAAAAGACAAGTTTTCTTGTTGGTTAATTAAAGTAAATTCTCAAGAGCTATGTTTTCTTCTTTCACTACAGAAATACACAAGCAGCTACTTGCACCGTGTGTGTTTTAAAATGTGTTAATCTGTTCAAATGCATGTAGTTTTGCTCTGTTGGATGCAGATCTATTTCATGCCTGAAGTCTTTCTTAGCTGTAAACTGAATTTTTCTTCCAGTTCACCAACAAAGCAATCAATAAGTAACTACAGAAAGCAGACAATCTATCTAAACACTTCTCACTTACACTAAATTTAAATTATTTAAAACAGACGAAAAAAAATGTTATGTCTTAAAGTGATGGCTTACTTTTTTACAGAGTAATTTAGTCATTTGTTTGATTTGTTAAAATAAACAATACTCTTTACCTACAAATGATGGGGACAGCTAGGAGTACTATGATGGCATCACATCAATCAAACCTGGCAAACTGTGAACAGAGGTTACTAGCCATTTACACTCACAAACTTTATGAAAGATTATTACTACATAACTGAGAATAAAAAAGTAATATCATATATAGTAAGTAAGTAACATAACTTTATTAAGCTTAAGCAAATTCACTAAAACTTTTATTTCGTCATCATCCTCTTTTGTTTCTTTGTTATTGTACATAGATTGGTCACTAAGAACAAAGTAAAGAGTGAGCTTATATAGGGCCAGATTACTAGTGGAGCGCAATCAATAAGGGGTTTACCACGGGGGTTTGCACTCGTCAGGCTTACCAGGCAAGTTGAAAGTAAACTTTTACACTAGAATGATTACTGTGACTTCAGAGCTCTAGTGTACTGTGTATACTGTACTTTGTCTACAATAAATCATAGACTTTGTACCTGCACCATAGTGATGTCTGTATTTCTCCCTAAATTTGCATTAAAATAATATAGGAATTAGCCTAGATGTTTATTCACTAATATCTATCTATCTATCTATCTATCTATCTATCTATCTATCTATCTATCTATCTATCTATCTATCATCTATCTATCTGTCATCTATTTATCTGTCATCTATCTATCTGTCAAAGTCAAACTAATTTGCATCAAGTCACTTAAATGCTAAAACAATCTCAGAAGACAAAAATATTAAGTAAAAGCAATAATAAAGCAAATGGTTAAATGTATCAACCTGCAGATGAAGTAGCTGCTTTTTAACATCCCTTGCACCTCAGTGTTGGCAGAGTTAAAACGACCCGACTGGTTGCTAAAGAGAAAGGGGATGGGCTGCACAGTCACGTTCTTGTGCAATTTTAAATGCAGGTGGTGGAGGCCAGCTTGCAAGCCTCAAACTCTAGTGGACAGATTCCATTGTCTGCCTGCTTGTTAATAAACAGGGTCCTGTGTGCTCCATTACATATGCAGCATTAGCCGCAAAAGCCGATGATGCCGGTTTTTACGCGGTTTTGGTATCACATATATGGCGTAGCATGCAAGTTACGCACGTATATATTACCCATCACCAGCATTTTTTATTCCCATAAACTAACATAGAACTGGCGAGCAATTCGGTATCCAGTATACAGCGCAAGGACTTACGTGCGCAGAATTGAGAAAATCTACTCCAGTTTAATCTCGCTACACATAGGGAGGCGCAGCAACCCTTGCACTGACTAAAGAAGCAACATAACTCCATGGAGGCCTTAACAAACACATACATTTAAGCAGCATCTCAAAAGTTAAAGAGACAGTATACTATAAGATTGTTTTTCTCAGGGGCGGAGCTTAGCTACGTAGGACAATGACAGCTTTGTGATAGAGCTCCTGAGCCCCATGGCATAAAAAATGTGTAAAAAGAGCATGTAGGATCTCCATCACTACCTACAACAACACCCGGTACGCAGGGGTATAACAAAGAATATGTTTGGTGTCAGCGGAGCTGTGACATTGAACTAAAGGGGCAGGAAGACATCGGAGGGTATGCTGCCTGTGCCAGGCACTATAGAACATAACAGAAGCACACAACATTAGCCTGGAACGGCACCATCAGCAAGTGAGACTGTGGCAGACAGAGCACCCCCAAGGCGGGTCCTAACACTGGCAGACGGTAGATATCCAGGAACGCAGCTGTAAAGCAATATCAGGACAGGCAGGCGCTGGACAGATCGGGTCACACAGGACGACTCATAGTATTCAGAGAGGCGGTCAGTGAAAAGCAGTACACAATAGCGCAACACATGCAGAGGCCTAGGTATGTGTGAACTATCTTGTAAAACACCAGATTACTAAGCAAAGGTGGGATTGAGACGGATCACAGAGGGCAAATACAAGGCATCAGTCCATTTGAGGGTAACTGTAGGGAGGGCAGCCATTAGCCACGTGGGAGGCCCAGAGGAGTATAAAGGCTCATACAGACTAACCCTGTTACTAAGAGTATTGGTGACACTCTGAGACCGAAGCATGGCAGAATAAGCAAACTCTCAATAATAAGCCCTAAGCCAAAGATAATAAACTCTTTAATAAAATCCAACATTATCTCTGGGGTATACCATTTCATCTATATAGGCAGAACAAGCCTAAACTCACATAGTAAATAATATCCTGCCCCCAATTAGGCGGTAATCCTTACCAGACCTTTACTCACAGAGCAACACACTGCAGTCTGCCCGAAAACTTTCCCACTAATCATCCCAGCACAGGAAAACACGGTTACAGTATACCTTTTTATTGCCTCCCTGGAAAAGCATCACATTGACTGTCTTATACTATTAACAACAAACTCTTGGATGCCCAATAAGAAGCAAAACAGAGGGGAGAAAGGCAATAATAACAGAACATTGGGCCACTATCTAAAGCCAAAGGAACAACAGGGATCTGAACCCGCGGGTCAAACCACAAGTGACAAACAGCCCACAATGGCAGAAGCACATAACGCTGACTCTCTGCCTTCAAATTATGTTACTAAAGAGGACCTCAGTCATCTATCGTCTAAGGAGGACATAAAGGTAGTAATGCACAAGGTGCGCACATTATACATAGAGCTCCATAAAGATATATCCTCACTGAAAGACAGGATCACTGTGGTTGAAGATGACCAAGCATCAACTTCCACCAATCTAACTCAGCTCACCACCAAAGTGACATCTCAGGATAGTTTAATTCAGTCCTTGAATGACAAAATAGAAGATTTGGACAACTGCAGCCACCAAAATAATTTGCAAGTGAGAGGTGTCCCAGAGGCTGTCTCCCCTACTGCATTAAAAGGGTATTGCGAAAGCCTTTTCCGGACCATCAAAGGAACTCCAAATTCAACAGATATCCCTATTGAAATATGCACAGGGCACTGCAGCCCAGGCCACCTCCTAAAGCCCTGTCTCAAGATATTATTCTCAAGTTGCTCAACTTTCAAGACAAAGAGGATATTCTACGCAACTCCAGGGCAAAACAACCACTCCAGCATGTTTGCATGCCAATACAAATCTTCAGTGATCTGAGTCCAGTAATGCTGCAGAAGCACAGATCCTTATCACATATCACCTCTAGATTGCAAGCTAACAAGATACCATACAGATGGGGTTTTCCTGTGGCTATCATTGCTTCAAAGGACAATAAGAATGTGATATACCGCACAGAAGAGGATCTCCAACAATTTTGCAGAGGACTTTCAATTGAAATATCACAACCTCCACCCTTTTCAAACAATGACTTCCGGCTAACATCAACACCAGAGGACTCAGAATGGCCCACATAGGGCACATCTCCTTTTCAAGAGGTGGCCTGCTTCTCCAGGGTCTATCAGCAATAGGAAAGGTAACAGAGAACACTTATGCTAAGAGATTTGGGGTTATTTCTGCCATGTGCCTGTACACATGCTGGGACAATATTGTCACTAAGAAAGGCGGCAGGGTGGTCAGAAGCTGAACCTGCAGAATACAAAGCAAGTCCTAGAGACTGGCAGGTGAGGTTACAAAGAATTGGCCCCAAGTAGGAATGTTGTCCTGCTATAGTTATGTACAGTTTTAAAGTTGCCTAACACCAACCCTATAGTTCTACAGTCTGCTGAATGTTTGCCTTATGATTCGTTTTCTCCTTTCACTTTTCTGTGTGCCTATTTTTAACAATGCTACACACAAAGACTGAGGTCCCCCCAGACCCTCCCTGCCACAGATAAAAACACCAACACAGTTAATTTTCCTATGAGCTACATGTAGAGGACAGGGAGTATCTCTGCCTCTAAAACCTCAAAGTAACAACATATAGCACATTTGTGTCACAGGGACACATCCCCACTGACATCTTATTCTCCCTTTCTTTTTTCCTGGTATACCACTGAGTATCTCTACTCTACCACTCTCACATATACAATACCCCTTCCCCATCCCACTTTTACATACCCTATGTTTTTAGCTTGATATTACATACCCCCCTCTCACAACCTACCCACCTGAACACCGCCCACAGGTATATCTTTTGCCCTCCTTCAACCCTTCCCTTTCTTTCGCATTCCCCTCCCCCAGGGATTACACCGTCTTTGGCCATGGCATACACCAAACCACCTGCCCACTCAGACCACTCCATAACCTTAACCACATTAAATGTCAAGGGATTGAATAGCCCTGGCAAAAGGTCAATTGCCACAAGAGAACTCAACAAGCATAACCACTCAATAATTTTCCTACAGGAAACACATTTTCAGAGAGGGAGGGAACCGGAAATGGTCCAATCCCAAATACCATACAACATTTTTTGCCTCTAATTATCACAAAATAAATGGGGTGGGAGTGCTGCTCCACAGGTCCATCTCCTTACAACCACTTACGGTAATCAATGACCCCGAGGGCCATTACATAATAGTTGTGGGCCTACCGTTTGGGAAACTTATCACCCTTTTCAACGTCTATGCCCCTAACACTGAACAACACAGTTTCATTAAAAAGATTTCACGCCTTCTGCTATACCACCGTAAGGGAATGATCCTATTGGGTGGTGATTTTAACTATGCACTTAATCCACTACTAGACACCTCAAATTACACTTCCAGTGTTCCTAAAATCAGTCAAATCTACCATAACTGACCTTAACCTTCACGACATCTGGCGCACCCTACACCCTATGGCAAAGGACTACACATACTATTCTAATGTCCATAAAAAGTATTCACGCATTGACTACCTATTTATAGACTCTACTGGACTTTCATCTATGACTAAATGCGAAGTAGGTACCATCACTTGGACAGACCATGCTCCAGTCTCATGTGTGGTGGTCTGGCCTGAGACCCCTTGACTGAATTTGTTTGGAGTCTGGATGACTACTTACTGCAGGACCTGCTTACAAGCAAGGCTATAGGCAAAGCAATTGCAGAATTCTTCACTCTCAATACACACACTAACACCTCCAGTTCAAATAACTGGGAAACACATAAATGTGTAATAAGAGGAGAGCTAATTAAGATTAGAGCGAAAAAATTAATAGATAAAAGAGCACATTATGAAAAACTTCACTCCTCAATCTATCATCTAGAACAAAAACATAAGAAGGACCCGTGGGACTCCTCCCTCTTGGTATCTCTAGCTCAAACAGAAGGGAGTTAAGGGACTTTATCACAGCAGATTCTCAAAGACAAGGCCTACATCTTCTCCAACTTTATTACGATGAAGGCAACAAGCCCGGCAAACTATTGGACAGATCCATACAGCGAAAAAAAATATAAGTCATACATCCACTCCCTCAGGGCGGACGACACTGGAGGACAGCAAGGGTATAGCAAATGCATTTCGTCAATACTATCAGTCATTGTACAACTTAAACCCTGCCTCTGACACCACCACTAGATCACAGAAAGCTACTAGACAATCACTCATAACAGACTATCTAAAAGACTTACCCTTTAGCACTCTCACTAAAGATGAGTCGTCCTCCTTGGACTTACCAATCACAGATACCGAAATAACAGAAGCTATAAAAGACCTCCCATCTGGAAAATGTCAGAGACCCGATGGATTCACCCCTAAATATTACAAAATTTATAAAACCCTTCTTGTTCCACAGCTTCTTACCCTTTTTAATGACTTGACTAAAACCAAGACACTGCCGCAATGAATGCTTGAGGCCCACATTTCCGTATTACTAAAACCAGGCAAACCACCGGATATCCCAAGTAATTTCCATCCAATTTCCCTTTTGAAAACGGACGTGAAAATTTTAGCAAAAACACTGGCCAATAGACTAAAGAAAATCCTCCCAAAGATTATCTCCACTGATCAGGTAGGCTTTGTCCCCAGATGTGAGGCTAAAGACAACACTGTTAGAATACAACATCTTTTTAAATCTCACTCTTTTGAACAGACACCGAGAAGGCCTTTGATAGGGTGGATTGGCTCTATCTTAGACAGGTAATGACTAAGATGAACTTTGGTGAACCATTTTTACACATGGTCTTCTTGCTGTATTCCAATCCGAACGCTAGAGTGAGGGCTAACGGTGTATTGTCTGATACATTTAACATCACTAATGGAACCCACCAGGGGTGCCTGCTGTCCCCTTTGTTGTTTGCCCTATCATTCGAAGCCCTAGCTCAAAAAATACACCTTAATGAAAAGATCATGGGTATTAGAACAGGGGATTTAGATAATAAATTCGTCATGTATGCAGACAACATACTTTTCACACTATCGAACATTGACACTACTATACCAGAACTGCTAACGGAACTACAAAAATATGGCCAAATATCCAGCTTTCACCTTAACTTATCAAAATCTGAATTACTTATTATTTCATCACCCCCACAACTTGTCAATCAATTAGTTTCAAAATTCCATATCACAGTAGCCACATCCAAGCTTAAATATCTAGGCATCTATCTCACTGATAACCCCAAGAACCTATTCTGATATAATTACACCAACTTGACGAGAACAAAATGAGATCGCTAGAGACTTGAATTCCTGGAAAAATAAACCCCTATCATGGCTGGGCAGAGTGGGGATCATCAAGATGAATATCCTACCCCACATATTATATTATATTTATTTCAAACCTTGCCCATCCCCATGCCCAGAAAATTCATCCCACAACTACAATCACTTATAGATAGCTTCATAGGGCATGGAAAGAGAAATAGAGTGAGGAGACAGACTATGTGCTTGCCCAGGGGGAGGGAGGACTGGGAGTCCCCAATTTGTCTCTTTATAGGAAAGCTATTATACTACAGCACATATTGGACTGGAGCCACAATTCGGATCAAAAAGCATGGGTTCAATTAGATAGCTACATATTGAAAAGGGGCAATGTAGTGACCCTGGCCTGGATAGAACCTAGAAAGCGCCCATATACAATATCTCACTATCCGACTTTATCGGAAACTTTTAGGGAGTGGAACAAGATACTGGCTACAAACCCACAAATCTCTTCCACATATTTACCACTATTCTCTATAAGAGAAAACCCGGACCTACCTATATGCAGCACACACACTCTTAACAGACCAAACTATAGTCTGAGAAACAGTATACTGCATTTCGTAATTGAACAAGGTAACATAATGACTTTAGAGAATCTACAACTCTAGGACAAGACACTTTTCCCTAACTGGTTATCCTGTTCACAACTTGTACATTTTATTTTAACACACAAACACAAATCTAAACTACATTGTGAACTTACTCCATTCGAAAAACTGTGTACACAACTATCACCTCCAAGGCACACTGTTTCTATTTTATACAAAATCCTCCTACTCCCAGATGAACAAACACTGCTGACATATGCATGGGCCTGGAGCTCAGAGACTGATATGACCTTTGAGTCGAGAATGTGGCACAGATCCTTCCAACAAGCGATCAAAGCTTCATTATCTGCTACTATGCAAGAAGTACATTTCAAACTCTTGAGTCGCTGGTACCTGACTCCCGCTAGACTCCATAAAACTGCCCCACACATAACTGATAGATGTTGGAGGGGATGCGGCCATAGGGGTAACATGCACCACATCTGGTGGACTTGCCCTCTCCTCACATAATACTGGAAAGAAGTATTTAACTCCATGTTCACAGTTCTTGACACCAACATAAAGCCAAATTTTAATGCTCTCTTGTTTCTGGAGATACCCAAACTGCAAAATGACATAAAAACATCACTTCTCCATATAATGATTAACAGCGCCAAAAAATTGATTCCTATACACTGGAAATCTACTACTCCCCCTTCATTACTAGAATGGTACACTCAAACCTCTGACCTACTAGGATTAGAATGCTTCCACTATCTGAAAACCGAAAATCTGGTGAGTCACCAAGGGATGCTTGACCTGTGGGGCGGCCTTACAATCCAATAGAATTCTGACCCAAGTGGTAGCTGTGCAAATGCCAGTTCCATTGTGCATCTGCGGTGTGAGGTGCTCCTTCTCCCCCCATCACTTTCTGTATGTCCCTTTAGACCGTAATCTCTCCCCCCCTTACTCCCTACTTTCCCCTCCCCCTATATCAATGATATAAAAGAGTAACTTTAAATGGGACCTGCGACTTTTGGCACACGTTTAATATACGTATATTTTTCTCTTTCACATGATACCTAATGGTGCTGAGGTTGTTGTTAGCTACATTTGGCTTTTGACAACTAAGTATGACACAATGTATAGTCATTTTATTTGCCTGCACTATACAGCCAGATGTAATTTCTGTAAGTACTTGGTCCCATATGTCTTTTTATGTCTTTTTCTGTAACTTTGTACTCTTGAATTTATCAATAAAAACCGTTAAAAAAACAAAAAACAAAAAAAGATTGTTTTTCTCTTTCCAATTACTTATTTTACTAACTGCAGAGTATAAAATGTATGATATTTTCTTGTTTAAGGTTTGTGTATTTGAAATAGCTGATTTTGTGTTTTGAAATTACAACCTAAGAAAATGGGCTGAGCTAGTAGGTATAATCAGATCTCATTACTTGGAGAGAACAATAGAAAATAATCATTTTAGTACCTTATCTCTTCTAGAACCAACTAGGAGTGTTATTTATTCCACTGGCTGTGTTAACACAGCTTGGCCTTAAGGCCAAAATATTTAGGGATGGGTGGGGATACCACATGCTAAATAAAATATTTAAAATGCAATCATAAGGGTAAAGGAAATACTTGTTAACAATTTAATACGCTCCTCCTCTGCAATTGTGTCAAACCAATCACAAACAGCACAACCTCTCACCTGCAGCCTTAAAACACCTGACAATGCAACCCCTATCAGTAACATCAGTATTATATATACCCATGTGTCAATGTATATTGGATGTGAGATACATTGATTTACATGTAATAAGTGAATATTACTATATGTACCCTTCATACAAAACTACGTGGATGTAAGTTATAGTACAAGAATATGTCATAAACATGATAATATTACCCGTTTTTATTGCAATTTCAACACAGGTTATATTATATGTTTTAACAATATTAGTGTAATAAAACACACCTCACATGAATGTGTATGACAATTACATGGTAAATAACAGAGGACAAGGTTTATGGTGAACTATAATAATATTTATTTGTTGTCTTATTGGATGAGGGAGCTGAGGTGCCTGTAGTGGATTGCCTTGTTCTCCTTGTTCTAGCAGATTCTGGTGATTCTGCTGGTGTGCTGGCCACAGATGATAGGCTGGAGGCAATGTCCTGCTGGTGTGTAAAGTGCTCAACCAACACACCCAAGAGTTGATTTTGTTCTCTCCATCTATTGTCCATCTGCATCTGCATATCAGACAGAATTTGCATCATCTGTGACTGGTTTTGAACACTTGCACTTAACGATGCTGCCATGACCTCTGCAACTCTATGCTACGTTTGTGTAACCTCTCTTGTCCACTGAAGAACCTCTCTTGGCCTCTTTGTATGCTCTCAGTGCTTGTGATGAGCCTCCTCTGGAGTGCAATGTATTCCTCACCCAAGGGAGAATGCAATGCATCCACAGGCTCTTGAGCAACACGGCTGGCAGTGCTGTATCTTCTGCTGCTTGAGGGGCATGTTCAGCTGTATCTTCTGCTGCTTGAGGGGCAGGTGCAGCTGAAGCTTCTGGTGCTTGAGAGGCAGGTTCAGCTGTATTTTCTGCTGCTTGAGGGGCAGGTTCAGCTGTATCTTCTGCTGCTTAAGGCGCAGGTTCAGCTGTATCTTCTGCTGCTTGGGGGCAGCTGTAGTTTCTGCTGTATTTCCATCTGCAGATGTTGAAACTTGTCCCATGGAAGAGGATGGTGGAGCTTGTCCCATGGAAGAGGATGGTGGAGCTCCTCCCATGGAAGAGGATGGTGTAGCTCGTCCCATGGAAGAGGATGGTGGAGCTCGTCCCATGGAAGAGAATGGTGGAGCTCTCATGGATGATTGGTAGTCCCACTGATGACCAGTGTGTGACCACTCAGCCTCTACAATCGGCACATCTTGTGACATAGTCTGTGGTAATATCCATGACTGACATGAGATTGTGTTGTGAGGGGTGTAGATACTTGGACCCTTTGTGGCTGTCTTGGCTCCCCCTCAAAACCAAAGGAAGGATTTTCCTCTGGCATATGGCAATGGAGGTGGGATCACTTCTGGGTGACTGGTGGTGGAGGTGGTGGTGGCATGGCTGTTTGTATCCTTGTGACAGGAGGTTTTGTGGAGGAGTTAAAGGATGAGAGGGATTAGTACAGTCAGATATATTTCCATGTGTGCATACAATATACATTGATACATTCTAGGGACTATACTGACTCACATGTCAAACTCTATAACATGCATGTGCACATTGATTTGTGAGTTGGTCTATGAGGGATTTGAATATGAGCAGTATACAGGGATGTGTTTCATACAATAGTTATGTGTACATGTCAATGATGAAATAATGTTTTCTTTAAGTGACACTATGGTCACACAATTAACTTTAGCCTGATCTAGGCATATAACCTTCTTTATTGAGCTAAATGTATTGGGATGGTTATAGTGTCCATTTAATGAAAACTCTACATGTGGCTTGTGGCCTGTGTTACTCTGAGACGTGTTAGTATTGCACTATTCCACCTCACATGATGAATTGCATTGTGTTATGTAGTAATGTCAAGTATAATTGCAGATGTTTTTGTTATTACTCCAAATACCATGCTCCTCATTGTGTACATGAATGTGTGATATTAAAGGATGTTTTATCTTAAATACATATAATACTGGTGTGCGGATGTTACTCACCAGCATGATGTGCTGTGGTTGCAGCCCCTGAGTCCACGGACTGCTGTTATACTCAGGGACCTGCATATCATCTCCTGCCAGGTGTTGTATTCCATTTCCAGGGCTGCCCCACAGCCTGTTCCGTTCTGGTGGGCAACTTCCTGCCCCATCTTCTCTTTCACCCACCTCTTACAGTCGTCCAACCTCTTTTTAAGGCCCTCTACAGTCCTCCTCTGCAGGGCCACGCTGTTGACGGCATCCTCTACCGCCAGCCATGCAGTCTTTCTGGCACTGTCTTTGCCCTTCTCCTGCCCAAAGAGGTCACTGCAATTGTCCATGATGGCCTATACTAGGGCAATATTTTCGTCAAATGTGAAGTTAGGACATCTCAGCCTCCCATGCTCCATGGTCACTTGGCTTCCTCCCTGTGATGTCCCTGGCAGTGTGGGTTCCTTCCTATCCTCTCCCTCCTCCCCCCTTCTGTCCCTCTCCTGGATGTGCCTGCTCTCTGGGTCTCTCCAGCATCACATTATCCCTTCTGGCTCTCCCTCTCCTGACTCAACTTACTCCCTGACGGAAGAGACCCACTACTCCTCCTGTCCTCTCCAATACTCCTCTCCCTGCCACTCCTCTCCCCTCCTCCCTTCCTCCCCTCTCCCCTCACCCCTACCTCTCTCTGCCATCCTCACACTAATCACACTACACACACTCCCACTCACTCCCGGTTCAGTCAGGCACAATCACAACCAAACACTCAGCCTATTACACTGTAAAAATAAAATAAAATATGTGAGGTGTTAGAAAAAAAGTGTGTTGTATTTGTATATGTGTGTATGCAATGTGTGCAATATGTCAGAATATGTGTAAGAGTACAAGTTTACTCAATCCACCAATGTGACCTAACTAACTTTTTATTCTTTTTTGCGCCTCTCTCTCTACTCTTACTAATCCTCCACTCCTGGGCCGTGTGTTGTAGCTCAACGAACAATCCAAACACACTGAAGAAAATAGCGGCTGTGCATGGGTTTATATATTGAATCTGAATAGCGTAATTACGTTTCGCATTTTTAGTTTAATTCTGGTTTCGTTTTTACGCATGTTATCCTCATTTGCATAACACTACCCTTTATTGACACTTTACACTGACATAATACTAGCGTAAGTTACTTGCGACGACAGAAATGTGTATTTGCGCGCATTTCTGAAGATTGACAGTTTAGCATCTAACGGTGCCGTATATGTAATACCCCAATGGGCAAGGTGAAATTATGAGTGGTGCGGGTTTCAGCGCTTGCGCTGAAGCCTGCGCCATATATGTACTCTTGCCCCAAATATCTAATTATAAAGAAAAAAGTACAGCTATTTATTAGAATGTTGAAAATTTTATTTTCCTTTATCAGTATTATTTTCTCCACAAAAAGATAGAGAGTGTTTTTTTCTTTGCACATGCCATTTAAGATGATAATGGAAGTCAGTCAAAAATATGTTCCCACAAAAATGATAATTATGGACAGTTTTACAGGTAAATTTATAAAACAATAAACAATGAAAAATTAAATAATTCTGGCTGATAATTATATTTGTTTGATTAATTGAAATGTATTGTGTACTAAATGGGCATACAGGTGTTTCAATTAACTAAAGCACATAGAAAAAAACTTAAATTAAAATGAAAACCATTTTTTTTCTTTCAGGATTTAGGTAGAACATACAATTTTAAACAACTTTCCAGTTTACTTCTATTATCAAATTTGCTTCATTCACTTGGCATGCTTAGTGAATGAAGAACATATGGGTGAGCAAATGACAATTGGTATATATATGCAGCCACCAATCAGCAGCTAGAACCTAGGTTCTTTGCTACTCCTGAGCTTTCCTAGATAAACCTTTCAGCAAAGGATACCAAGAGAAGGAAGCAAATTAAATGATAGAAGCAAATTGAAAAGTTGTTTAAAATTGTATTCTCTATCTCAGAGCTTTCCAAACTTTTCATGTTGGTGACACACTTTTTAGACCTACATCATTTTGCGACATAGTAATTCAGTTGTACTAGCAAACAGGAGGTTTAACTTGTTTTAAGAGATACGGACACATACATACATTATATAATAACTAAATGTATTTACAAGTAACAGTAAGTGTGCAAGAATTAAAAAAAAAGTTTAATAACACCAATAGCTACTTACTATTTTAATGGGATGTATGAGGTTGATGGGATAAACACAGTTTCTGAATATTTAGTGGAATATTAGATCAAGACATTCGCATTTCAACATCAAGCATTTTTAAGCTTCCACTTCCTATCCATATATCAAGAGCAGGAGCAGCAATGCACTACAGGAAGCTAGCTGAAAAAAACAACACTTTGCCGATTGAGAAGACTATACGTGCAGTCAGGAGCCAATGTGATGCCAATGGGAATAGTTTTGGTTCCCAATAAGCTGCGCCAATAGGTTAAGATGATCTGTGACCCACTAGGTATCAATTACGTGTCAACCACGTTATATGCGTAGTAGGCAGGCAGAAAGTCGAAAACCAAAAAAAATTTAAAAATAATTTTAAATTAAAAAAAATTTGTGCTGAAACAGGGACACACCTACACTCTGCCGCCGACACACTAATGTGTCACGACACACAGTTTGGAAAGCACTGCTCTATCTGAATCATAAAAGAAAAAAAATGGGTTCCATGTCCCTTTAACAATTTGATAAGAAAAAAATAATATATAATAGAAAGCTCACCTTGTCTATCTGAATCATTTTGTAATCAAGCTACCAACTGCACATATGTCAGCTTTAATAAGTATTTTCTGTCAAACTTTGTTCAGTTTCTGCAACTTTCAGTTCTTATGTATCTGACTCATTAAATACTTGTGTAGTAAGTGTACTTGCCAATCCTCTTAGGAACATAAATATCCAAAATTTGCCAAATAAGAATAAATCAAAGGTACATATATTTGCTTAAAAATTTGAAAAATGTATATATTGTAGGTCTATTAAATCTATATTATTAGGAAACTTAATAATAAAAAGTTGAAACTCATTTTAGGAACATATCATATAATGAATGATCTTTAAATGGACATTAAAATAACATTAAGGGCAAGATTAAAAGTGGAGCAATATTTAACTCCGTTAGAAGCAAGCTTTTTACGCGCCTCAGGTAGCGCTCGTATTACAAGTTGAAAGTAAAACGTTTACACTTGCGCGCTTACTTGATGCTCTCAAAAATCTGAAGTTAGGATATTACACACGCATTAGAAAAGAGCTGGGGAGCTCTTGAGGGCCCATACTGCCTTAATTGCACTTTGAGATAAGTGTTTAAACTATGTGAGTAGCCTATATCAGGGGGACCTGAGTGTGGGGGCTTAAAAGTTGAAGTTATTGTGCCATTGGAGCGCCTTTTTCTTTTTCTCAATTGACTTCTATGGGGGAATACGTGAACGCACCTGTGATATTCTAAGTCCTGCTTTTTGTGCTCGTCGGATTAGCATGCAAGCAAAAACAGTTTACTTTCAACTCATAATAGGAGTACAATCTGTCACGTGCAAAATGCTTACTTCTAGCGCAAATAACGCCAGAGCAAGAGCATTACTTAGGGATCCACTGGTAATCTGGCCCTAAATAAGTAAATAATGTGTCATTCACCCCTAATAGTTAAAAAAATAGATAACTTTGGCATGTCTTGCCCCCCCCCCCCCCCCCCCCCACCAAAGGATACAGGCATTTAATCATATTATAGAAGCACCCACAGTCACTGTAGCTGGTGATGGAGAAATTTTCCTAATGTGGTGGCAGTACGTGTTGCCCTACTGCTCTAACATCCATTTTTGTTTTGTAACCATGGTAATTACTAAAATAATAAAGAAGGTGGTTAGTCTAAAAATAATATACGGTAGAATTATATATATTGTTTCAGACATTTATCATGAAGTTGAAGAGTACATAACTATCTGAGAGACTAAAAGTATTAATTAACTTATGGAGCGTGTAAACACAGTAAACTATTTGCTTCATGAAAAAGTTAGAGTTGGTTAAATGATGTTAAAGCTAATAGGACGCGCATGTTTGTGAATAACTGATCCTTGGGGGTAGATTGATTATTGCCTAATAAGTGCAACTCTCAAATCTCTATTGGTGGACAATGACATGCCCCACAAGCATAAAAACAAAGTAATTTTTCTTGCAGGGGTATAATTATTTAAATGATAAACTGGAATGCGTTTAAAATGACACAAAATTTTACCTTAATAGACATAGTATTGCCTAACTACAACTCAACTAAATAAACATTTGACAAATACTGTATCATATCAAATTCTGTTGAATTCTGTTTTTAAGAACTTGCTTTGTAATTTAATATCAATCAATTCATCGCGTTACATGTGTGTTTTTGAACCAAAGGGTCTCTTTAATAATTATATTCTAAAGGAAAGCTTTTATTAGGTATATTTAACTTGTTTGTTGCATGCACCAGAAAATGCCTTATCCAAATTCAATTTAAAAAGTTTGACATGCAACATAAAAAATAGTGCTGGAACTTAAACAGGAGACAACAGATAATGGCCTAGATTACACGTGGAGGGCTAAATTATAGCGCACCTGCAAAGAGTCAAATGTACCCGTTTGCGGGCGCATGATAACCAGCCATTACAAGTGGCTAATTATTGCTATCGCAAGCTCACGGTAGCAATTAGCGCTTATAAAATTAACCAGAGATCAGATCTGTGGTAAATGTTATAACTGTCCACCAAAGGCACCCGCAATACAGTTTAATATAGTTTATTATATAATAAACAGCTAGATTACTAGTTGGGCGTTATGAGTGAAAAAGCAGCGTTATGCTTCATAACGATGCTTTTTCCCTATGCAGCTATTACAAGTCTTGTTAGAATAGGTGTACCGCACACCTTTTTGGCCGTCACGCAACGTCAGTACCACACTTTTAAAAAAGTCCTTTTTCAATGGGACTTTCATAGCACCGATATTACAAGTTTTGCTGTGAAGCCAAAAAGATTTGTACCGCCATCAAAGCTGTACCATAAAACTCATAATTAAAGTGTTAAAAAGTGCACTAACACTCATAAACTACCTATTAAGCCCTAAACCGAGGCCCTCCTGCATTGCAAATACTAAAATAAAAATATTAACCCCTAATCTGCATATATATATATATATACATACTTACCTGTAAAATAAAACCTAAGCTAGCTACAATATTACTTATAGTTACATTGTAGCTAGCTTAGGTTTTATTTTTATTTCACAGGTAAGTTTGTATTTATTTTAACTAGTTAGACTAGTTAGTAAATAGTTATTAACTGTAAATAATACAGTTATTAACTGTAAGTGAATCATCGGGGTTAATGTTAGGTTTTTTAAGGGTTTAATGGGTGGGTTTTATTTTTATCTTAGGGTTTGGGCAATGTAAAAGAGTTAAATGCCCTTTTAAGGGCAATGCCCATCCAAATGCCCTTTTCAGGGAAATGGTTAGCTTAGGTTTTTTTAGATAGGTTTTTACTGTATTTGGGTGGTTTGGTTGGGTGGGTGGTGGGTTTTTAATGTTGGGGGTGTTTTTATTTTTTTTACAGGTAAAAGAGCTGAGTTCTTTGGGACACTGCCCCACAAAAGGCCCTTTTAAGGGCCATTGGCAGTTTAGTGTAGGCTAGTTTTGTTTTGTTTTTTATTTTGGGTGGGCTTTTTTATTTTGTTAGGGCTATTAGATTAGGAGTAATTTGTTTTTATTTTTGATAATTTAGTTTTTTTATTTTGTGTAATTTAGGGTTTCTTTTTTTTTGTAATGTAGATAATTGTATTTTATTAATTTAATTTATTTTATTGTAATGTTAGGTTTTAGTGTAAGGCAGGTTAGGTTTTAATTTACAGGTACATTTTTATTTATTTTAACTAGGTAGCTAGTAAATAGTTGATAACTATTTACTAACTAGTCTACCTAGTTAAAATAAATACAAATTTACCTGTGAAATAAAAATAAAACCTAAGAAAGATACAATATAACTATTAGTTATATTGTAGCTAGCTTAGGCCTAGTTTTAGAGTTTGGCGGTAGCCGTCAAAACCAGCGTTAGAGGCTCCTAACGCTGGTTTTTACCGCCCGCTGGTATTTGGAGTCAGTCAGGAAAGGGTCTAACGCTCACTTTGCAGCCGCAGATCCCCCTACGCCATTTGCGTATCCTATCTTTTTAATGGGATCTTTTTAACGCCGGTATTTAGAGTCGTGGCTAAAGTGAGCGTTAGAAATCTAACGACAAAACTCCAGCCGCAGAAAAAAGTCAGTAGTTAAGAGCTTTCTGGGCTAATGCCGGTTCATAAAGCTCTTAACTACTGTGCTCGAAAGTACACTAACACCCATAAACTACCTATGTACCCCTAAACCGAGGCCCCCCCACACCGCCGCCACTCTATTAAAAAATTTTAACCCCTAATCTGCCGCTCCGTACACCGCCGCCACCTACATTATCCCTATGTACCCCTAATCTGCTGCCCCTAATACCTACGAGACCTACATAATATTTATTAACCCCTAATCTGCCGCCCCCAACGTCGCCGCCACCTACCTACACTTATTAACCCCTAATCTGCTGACCGGACCGCACCGCTACTATAATAAATGTATTAACCCCTAATCCGCCTCACTTCCGCCTCATTAACCCTATAATAAATAGTATTAAAACCTAATCTGCCCTCCCTAACATCGACGACACCTAACTTCAAGCATTAACCCCTAATCTGCCGACTGGAGCTCACCGCTACTCTAATAAATTTTTTAACCCCTAAAGCTAATTCTAACCCTAACCCTAACACCCCCCTAAGTTAAATATAATTTTTACATAACGAAATAAATTAACTCTTATTAAATAAATTATTCCTATTTAAAGCTAAATACTTACCTGTAAAATAAACCCTAATATAGCTACAATATAAATTATAATTATATTGTAGCTATTTTAGGATTAATATTTATTTTACAGGCAACTTTGTATTTATTTTAACCAGGTACAATAGCTATTAAATAGTTAATAACTATTTAATAGCTACCTAGTTAAAATAATTACAAAATTACCTGTAAAATAAATCCTAACCTAAGATACAATTAAACCTAACACTACACTATCAATAAATTAATTAAATAAAATACCTACAATTATCTACAATTAAACCTAACACTACACTATCAATAAATTAATTAAATACAATACCTACAAATAAATACAATGAAATAAACTAACTAAAGTACAAAAATAAAAAAGAACTAAGTTACAAAAAATAAAAAAATATTTACAAACATTAGAAAAATATTACAATTTTAAACTAATTACACCTACTCTAAGCCCCCTAATAAAATAACAAAGACCCCCAAAATAAAAAAATGCCCTACCCTATTCTAAAATTAAAATAGAAAAGCTCTTTTACCTTACCAGCCCTGAAAAGGGCCCTTTGCGGGGCATGCCCCAAAGAATTCATTTCTTTTGCCTGTAAATAAAAACATACAATACCCCCCCCCCAACATTACAACCCACCACCCACATACCCCTAATCTAACCCAAACCCCCTTAAATAAACCTAACACTAAGCCCCTGAGGATCTCCCTACCTTGTCTTCACCACGCCGGGTTCACCGATCGATCCAGAAGAGCTCCTCCGATGTCTTGATCCAAGCCCAAGCGGGGGGCTGAAGATGTCCATGATCCGACTGAAGTCTTCATCCAAGCGGGAGCTGAAGAGGTCCATGATCGGGCTGAAGTCTTCATCCAAGCGGGAGCTGATGAGGTCCATGATCGGGCTGAAGTCTTCTATCAAGCGGCATCAAGAATCCTATCAGCCAATCGGAATTCGAGGGACGCCATCTTGGATGATGTCCCTTAAAGGAACCGTCATTCGTTCGGAAGTCGTCGGGGAAGATGGATGTTCCGCGTCGGCGGGATGAACATGGATCCGGAAGAAAGAAGATTGAAGATGCGGCTTGATAGAAGACTTCAGCCGGATCATGGACCGCTTCAGCTCCCGCTTGGATGAAGACTTCAGCCAGATCATGGACATCTTCAGCCCCCGCTTGGGCTTGGATCAAGACATCGGAGGCTCTTCTGGATCGATCGGTGAACCCGGCGTGGTGAAGATAAGGTAGGAAGATCTTCAGGGGCTTAGTGTTAGGTTTATTTAAGGGGGGTTTGGGTTAGATATGGGGTAAGTGGGTGGTGGGTTGTAATGTTGGGGGGGTATTGTATGTTTTTTTTTTACAGGCAAAAGAGCTGAATTTTTTGGGGCATGCCCCGCAAAGGGCCCTTTTCAGGGCTGGTAAGGTAAAAGAGCTTTTCTATTTTAATTTTAGGATAGGGTAGGGCATTTTTTTTATTTTGGGGGCCTTTCTTATTTTATTAGGGGGCTTAGAGTAGGTGTAATTAGTTTAACATTGTTGTAATATTTTTCTAATGTTTGTAAATATTTTTTTATTTTTTGTAACTTAGTTCTTTTTTATTTTTTGTACTTTAGTTAGTTTATTTCAATGTATTTATTTGTAGGTATTTTATTTAATTAATTTATTGATAGTGTAGTGTTAGGTTTAATTGTAGATACTTGTAGGTATTTTATTTAATTAATTTATTGATAGTGTAGTGTTAGGTTTAATTGTAACTTAGGTTAGGATTTATTTTACAGGTAATTTTGTAATTATTTTAACTAGGTAACTATTAAATAGTTATTAACTATTTAATAGCTATTGTACCTGGTCAAAATAATTACAAAGTTGCCTGTAAAATAAATATTAATCCTAAAATAGCTACAATATAATTATAATTTATATTGAAGCTATATTAGGGTTTATTTTACAGGTAAGTATTTAGCTTTAAATAGGAATAATTTATTTAATAAGAGTTAATTAATTTCGTTAGATTTAAATTATATTTAACTAAGGGGGGTGTTAGGGTTAGGGTTAGACTTAGCTTTAGGGGTTAATACATTTATTAGAGTAGCGGTGAGCTCCAGTCGGCAGATTAGGGGTTAATGCTTGAAGTTAGGTGTCGGCGATGTTAGGGAGGGCAGATTAGGGGTTAATACTATTTATTATAGGGTTATTGAGGCGGGAGTGAGGAGGATTAGGGGTTAATTATTGTAGGTAGGTGGAGGCAACGTTGGGTGCGGCAGATTAGGGGTTAATAAATATAATATAGGGGTCGGCGCTGTTAGGGGCAGCAGATTAGGCGTACAGGGATAACGTAGGTTGTGGCGGTGTACGGAGCGGCAGATTAGGGATTAATAATAATATGCAGGGGTCAGCAGATAACGGGGGCTGCAGATTAGGGGTTAATAAATATAACATAGGGGTCGGCGGTGTTAGGGGCAGCAGATTAGGGGTACATAGGGATAACGTAGGTTGCGGCGGTGTACGGAGTGGCAGATTAGGGGTTAATAATAAAATGCAGGGGTCAGCGATAGCGGGGGTGGCAGATTAGGGGTTAATAAGTGTAAAGTTAGGGGTGTTTAGACTCGGGGTACATGTTAGGGTGTTAGGTGCAGACATAGGAAGTGTTTCTCCATAGAAAACAATGGGGCTGCGTTAGGAGCTGAACGCTGCTTTTTTGCAGGTGTTAGTTTTTTTTTCAACTCAAATGGCCCCATTTTTTCCAATGGGGGAATCGTGCACAAGCACGTTTTTGAAGCTGGTCGGGTCTGTAAGCAACGCTGGTATTTAGAGTTGCAGTGGCGTTAAATATGCTCTACGCTCCCTTTTTTGGAGCCTAACGCAGCCCTTCTGTGAACTCTAAATACCAGCGGTATTTAAAAGGTGCGGGGGGAAAAAAGCACGTGTAGCTAACGGACCCCTTTGGCCGCAGAACTCTAAATCTAGCCGTTAGGTTTTTTTTTTTACAGGTAAGTATTTAGTTTTAAATAGGAAGTATTTAGGTAGTACGTGTAAGTTTAATTTAGATTTATTTAATTATATTTAAGTTAGGGGGGGTTAGAGGTTAGATTTAGGCTTAGGGTTATGTTAGGGTTATGCTTAGGGTTAGATTTACTTTAGGGTTATGTTTAGGGGTTGATATATTTATTTACTGTTAGTGATGTGGGAGGCCAGAGGTTTAGGGGTCAATAAATTTAGTATAGTGGCGGCGACATTGGGGGCGGCAGATTAGGGGATAATAACTGTAATGTAGATGGCGGCGATATCAGGAGCAGCAGATTAGGGGTTAATAGTTTTATTTAGGTGGCAGCAATGTTAGGGGCAGCATATTAGGGGTTAATAACTGTATGTAGGTGACAGCGATATTAGGGCGGCCAATTAGAGGTTAATAACTGTAATGTAGGTGGTGGAGATGTTAGGGGCAGCAGATTAGTTGTGTTTAGACGTGTTTTTTATGTTAGGGTGTTAGGTTTAAACATAAATTTTTCTTTCCCCATAGACATCAAAAGGGCTGCGTTATGGAGCTTTTGTTTCCGCGATCGCAGGTGTTAGGCTTTTTTTTTAGCCGACTCTCCCCATTGATTTCTATGGGGAAATCGGGCACGAGCACGTCAAAACACTGCTTGTATTTGGGTGAGGTATGGAGCTCAAAGCCACCATATCGCCCGCACAAGCCCGGTTTTGCAAAACCTGTAATAGCGCTATATGGAGGATAAATACTGCCGCTTTTGTGGTGGTCATTAATTTCCCTATAGCGCTCAAAACTTGTAATCTAGCTGAAAGATAGTAACATCTTTATTTTTAATAACGTAACAGCAGTTTTCAGGGGCTAATGTTGGCAGCTGTAGGGTGTTACAAAAAAATGCACTGAAAAGTGCTTTACAATGCAGTCTATGGGAACTGTGTGTTCCCTGTAAATATATATGTATATAAATATATAATTATGTGTTAATATGTGTATATACATATATAGTTATGTGTTAATATGTGTATATACATATATAGTTATGTGTTAATATGTGTATATACATATATAGTTATGTGTTAATATGTGTATATACATATATAGTTATGTGTTAAAATGTGTATATACATATATAGTTATGTGTTAATATGTGTATATACATATATAGTTATGTGTTAATATGTGTATATACATATATAGTTATGTGTTAATATGTGTATATACATATATAGTTATGTGTTAATATGTGTATATACATATATAGTTATGTGTTAATATGTGTATATACATATATAGTTATGTGTTAATATGTGTATATACATATATATTTTGCATACAAAGAGAGAAGCGCTCTACCAGGAACGAACAACAGCTCAGTGGCTTGTTCTATGGCGATTTACCACCCGGAAGCAGCCTCTTTTAGACCAGTGTGCTTTTCACAGAAGAAAACTTTCCTGAAGTATATCAGTCTGATCCCGCCAAGTAAGGTCAGTCCAGCCCCGAAATACCAGGCAATCCTCCTCTGAACAAGGAACATGACAACCCCAGACGATCGTTTCGGCCTCCTATGGGCCTCGTCAGTGAGGTGCAGCCACATTCCTCTAAGCACACTGGGCAAGGAGTCCACGTCTGGTTTCCCCCATCACCCATAGGGAGACTTCCCCAGGGTCATAATAATTTGCATACAAAGAGAGAAGCGCTCTACCAGGAACGAACAACAGCTCAGTGGCTTGTTCTATGGCGATTTACCACCCGGAAGCAGCCTCTTTTAGACCAGTGTGCTTTTCACAGAAGAAAACTTTCCTGAAGTATATCAGTCTGATCCCGCCAAGTAAGGTCAGTCCAGCCCCGAAATACCAGGCAATTCTCCTCTGAACAAGGAACATGACAACCCCAGACGATCGTTTCGGACTCCTATGGGCCTCGTCAGTGAGGTGCAGCCACATTCCTCTAAGCACACTGGGCAAGGAGTCCACGTCTGGTTTCCCCCATCACCCATAGGGAGACTTCCCCAGGGTCATAATAATTTGCATACAAAGAGAGAAGCGCTCTACCAGGAACGAACAACAGCTCAGTGGCTTGTTCTATGGCGATTTACCACCCGGAAGCAGCCTCTTTTAGACCAGTGTGCTTTTCACAGAAGAAAACTTTCCTGAAGTATATCAGTCTGATCCCTCCAAGTAAGGTCAGTCCAGCCCCGAAATACCAGGCAATTCTCCTCTGAACAAGGAACATGACAACCCCAGACGATCGTTTCGGCCTCCTATGGGCCTCGTCAGTGAGGTGCAGCCACATTCCTGTAAGCACACTGGGCAAGGAGTCCACGTCTGGTTTCCCCCATCACCCATAGGGAGACTTCCCCAGGGTCATAATAATTTGCATACAAAGAGAGAAGCGCTCTACCAGGAACGAACAACAGCTCAGTGGCTTGTTCTATGGCGATTTACCACCCAGAAGCAGCCTCTTTTAGACCAGTGTGCTTTTCACATAAGAAAACTTTCCTGAAGTATATCAGTCTGATCCCGCCAAGTAAGGTCAGTCCAGCCCCGAAATACCAGGCAATTCTCCTCTGAACAAGGAACATGACAACCCCAGACGATCGTTTCGGCCTCCTATGGGCCTCGTCAGTGAGGTGCAGCCACATTCCTCTAAGCACACTGGGCAAAGAGTCCACGTCTGGTTTCCCCCATCACCCATAGGGAGACTTCCCCAGGGTCATAATAATTTGCATACAAAGAGAGAAGCGCTCTACCAGGAACGAACAACAGCTCAGTGGCTTGTTCTATGGCGATTTACCACCCGGAAGCAGCCTCTTTTAGACCAGTGTGCTTTTCACAGAAGAAAACTTTCCTGAAGTATATCAGTCTGATCCCGCCAAGTAAGGTCAGTCCAGCCCCGAAATACCAGGCAATTCTCCTCTGAACAAGGAACATGACAACCCCAGACGATCGTTTCGGCCTCCTATGGGCCTCGTCAGTGAGGTGCAGCCACATTCCTCTAAGCACACTGGGCAAGGAGTCCACGTCTGGTTTCCCCCATCACCCATAGGGAGACTTCCCCAGGGTCATAATAATTTGCATACAAAGAGAGAAGCGCTCTACCAGGAACGAACAACAGCTCAGTGGCTTGTTCTATGGCGATTTACCACCCGGAAGCAGCCTCTTTTAGACCAGTGTGCTTTTCACAGAAGAAAACTTTCCTGAAGTATATCAGTCTGATCCCGCCAAGTAAGGTCAGTCCAGCCCCGAAATACCAGACAATTCTCCTCTGAACAAGGAACATGACAACCCCAGACGATCGTTTCGGCCTCGTCAGTGAGGTGCAGCCACATTCCTCTAAGCACACTGGGCAAGGAGTCCACGTCTGGTTTCCCCCATCACCCATAGGGAGACTTCCCCAGGGTCATAATAATTTGCATACAAAGAGAGAAGCGCTCTACCAGGAACGAACAACAGCTCAGTGGCTTGTTCTATGGCGATTTACCACCCGGAAGCAGCCTCTTTTAGACCAGTGTGCTTTTCACAGAAGAAAACTTTCCTGAAGTATATCAGTCTGATCCCGCCAAGTAAGCTGCCTCTGGGTGGTAAATCGCCATAGAACAAGCCACTGAGCTGTTGTTCGTTCCTGGTAAAGCACTTCTCTCTTTGTATGCAAATTATTATAACCCTGGGGAAGTCTCCCTATGGGTGATGGGGGAAACCAGACGTGGACTCCTTTCCCAGTGTGCTTAGAGGAATGTGGCTGCACCTCACTGACGAGGCCCATAGGAGGCCGAAACGATCGTCTGGGGTTGTCATGTTCCTTGTTCAGAGGAGAATTGCCTGGTATTTCGGGGCTGGACTGACCTTACTTGGCGGGATCAGACTGATATACTTCAGGAAAGTTTTCTTCGGTGAAAAGCACACTGGTCTAAAAGAAGCTGCCTCTGGGTGGTAAATCGCCATAGAACAAGCCACTGAGCTGTTGTTCATTCCTGGTAAAGCGCTTCTCTCTTTGTATGCAAATTATTATAACCCTGGGGAAGTCTCCCTATGGGTGATGGGGGAAACCAGACGTGGACTCCTTGCCCAGTGTGCTTAGAGGAATGTGGCTGCACCTCACTGACGAGGCCCATAGGAGGCCGAAACGATCGTCTGGGGTTGTCATGTTCCTTGTTCAGAGGAGAATTGCCTGGTATTTCGGGGCTGGACTGACCTTACTTGGCGGGATCAGACTGATATACTTCAGGAAAGTTTTCTTCGGTGAAAAGCACACTGGTCTAAAAGAAGCTGCCTCTGGGTGGTAAATCGCCATAGAACAAGCCACTGAGCTGTTGTTCGTTCCTGGTAAAGCGCTTCTCTCTTTGTATGCAAATTATTATAACCCTGGGGAAGTCTCCCTATGGGTGATGGGGGAAACCAGACGTGGACTCCTTGCCCAGTGTGCTTAGAGGAATGTGGCTGCACCTCACTGACGAGGCCCATAGGAGGCCGAAACGATCGTCTGGGGTTGTCATGTTCCTTGTTCAGAGGAGAATTGCCTGGTATTTCGGGGCTGGACTGACCTTACTTGGCGGGAGCAGACTGATATACTTCAGGAAAGTTTTCTTCGGTGAAAAGCACACTGGTCTAAAAGAAGCTGCCTCTGGGTGGTAAATCGCCATAGAACAAGCCACTGAGCTGTTGTTCGTTCCTGGTAAAGCGCTTCTCTCTTTGTATGTATATACATATATAGTTATGTGTTAATATGTGTATATACATATATAGTTATGTGTTAATATGTGTATATACATATATAGTTATGTGTTAATATGTGAATATACATATATAATTATTAGGGATGGGCGAATGTGCAAATTTTCGAATTTCGAATGTAGAACGAATGTTATTACCGAAATTTGAATTCTAAATTCGAATGTCGATAAGAACGAATATTCTTAAAAATTCGAAAATCGAATGTTATTTACAGTTTTCGAATGTCACTTTCGAATTCGAATGTTTATAATTATATCGAATGTCTACATTCGAAATTCGAATTTTTCGAATTCGAATATAAATTCGAATTTTTCGAATTCGAATATAAATTCGAATTTTTCGAATTCGAATATAAATTCGAATTTTTCGAATTCGAATATAAATTCGAATATTACATTTAAATGCATTAGAAATACTATTACAATCTAAATTCGAATTTTTCGAATTCGAATACACGTATTGCATAATTCGAATATTACATTTAAAGAAAAAGCATTAGAAATACTATTACAATCTAAATTCGAATTTTTCGAATTCGAATACACGTATTGCATAATTCGAATATTACATTTAAAGAAAAAGCATTAGAAATACTATTACAATCTAAATTCGAATTTTTCGAATTCGAATATTGCATAATTCGAATATTACATTTAAAGAAAAAGCATTAGAAATACTATTACAACCTAAATTCAAATTTTTCGAATTCGAATACACGTATTGCATAATTCGAATATTACATTTAAAGAAAAAGCATTAGAAATACTATTACAATCTAAATTCGAATTTTTCGAATTCGAATATTGCATAATTCGAATATTACATTTAAAGAAAAAGCATTAGAAATACTATTACAATCTAAATTCAAATTTTTCGAATTCGAGTATTGCATAATTCGAATATTACATTTAAAGAAAAAGCATTAGAAATACTATTACAATCTAAATTCGAATTTTTCGAATTCGAATACACGTATTGCATAATTCGAATATTACATTTAAAGAAAAAGCATTAGAAATACTATTACAATCTAAATTCGAATTTTTCGAATTCGAATACACGTATTGCATAATTCGAATATTACATTTAAAGAAAAAGCATTAGAAATACTATTACAATCTAAATTCGAATTTTTCGAATTCGAATATTGCATAATTCGAATATTACATGTAAAGAAAAAGCATTAGAAATACTATTACAATCTAAATTCGAATTTTTCGAATTCGAATATTGCATAATTCGAATATTACATTTAAAGAAAAAGCATTAGAAATACTATTACAATCTAAATTCGAATTTTTCGAATTCGAATATTTTCGAATGTAATCGTAAAATTCGAAACCGAATATTCGAAAATCGAATGTTAGAATGTTATGTAAACATTCGAAATTCGATTCGAACGAACGAATGTGTTAAAATTCGTGCCGTTTTTCGAATGTTGCGAAACATTCGCCCATCCCTAATAATTATGTGTTAATATGTGTATATACAGATATAGTTATGTGTTAATATGTGTATATACATATATAGTTATGTGTTAATGTGTGTATATACATATATAGTTATGTGTTAATATGTGTATATACATATATAGTTATGTGTTAGTATGTGTATATACATATATAGTTATGCGTTATGTGTATATACATATATAATTATGTGTTATTATGTGTATATACATATATAGTTATGTGTTAATATGTGTATAGACATATATAGTTATGTGTTAATATGTGTATATACATATATAGTTATGTGTTATGTGTATATACATATATAGTTATGTGTTAATATGTGTATATACATATATAGTTATGTGTTAGTATGTGTATATACATATATAGTTATGTGTTATGTGTATATACATATATAATTATGTGTTAATATGTGTATATACATATATAGTTATGTGTTAATATGTGTATATACATATATAGTTATGTGTTAATATGTGTATATATATATATATATATATATATATATATATATATATATATATATATATATATATATATATAGTTATGTGTTAATATGTGTATATACATATATAGTTATGTGTTATGTGTATATACATATATAATTATGTGTTAATATGTGTATATACATATATAGTTATGTGTTAATATGTGTATATACATATATAGTTATGTGTTAATATGTGTATATACATATATAGTTATGTGTTAATATGTGTATATATATATATATATATATATAGTTATGTGTTAATATGTGTATATACATATATAGTTATGTGTTAATATGTGTATATACATATATAGTTATGTGTTAGTATGTGTATATACATATATAGTTATGTGTTAATATGTGTATATATATATATATATATATATATAGTTATGTGTTAATATGTGTATATACATATATAGTTATGTGTTAATATGTGTATATACATATATAGTTATGTGTTAGTATGTGTATATACATATATAGTTATGTGTTATGTGTATATACATATATAATTATGTGTTAATATGTGTATATACATATATAGTTATGTGTTAATATGTGTATAGACATATATAGTTATGTGTTAATATGTGTATATATATATATATAGTTATGTGTTAATATGTGTATATACACATATTAAAACTTAAATATATATGTATAAATTCATATATATTTACAATTTGCTGCCATCGCCGGGATTTCTTAATTGCCACAGAGCTCTGGATATTCCATTGTCTCAGATGTAATTGCTGGTGCCTTTGGCAAGAGTGTTTCTTTAAAATATTTATATTTAAAATTCTAGAAGGGCTTTGCTGTTATTCTGATATAGGGTCAGATTCATTAATGAATCATGTGATGATGAAAGGCAATGTATAGGCAGTGTATAGGCCTGGAACATAGTCATTTTTGAGTTGACCAATGTGAACCAATAAAGGTGATTTTTTAGAAAATCTTCAGAGGGTGGATTAAATTAATATAGATATTTAAGCCAACTGCCAACAACAGTATCGCTATGCAAAAATCACCATTTGAGACAACTGTGAAATATGTGGTTCCATTAAGCCCTATCAACATTTTGTATGTACTATTGAGGTAGAGATGGTATAACAGCAAAATATAACCAACTAATTAGTTACAGTACTGTGGAATGATGCCACATCTTGAAAGAGAGTCCTGTAGATACCATCTCATCTCGAGTTGCTGCTATTGTTCTACTTTCACAACACTAGGAGCCTAAAAACAAAAAAATCACCGGCATGGAGAGAAATCACGCCAAAGCTTTTTCTAGCATTATATGTATTGTATGCGTCTCTCCTTCACATTCAGAACCCAACATATCTTGATATACAACACCCAAAATAAAATAAGAGATTCTAAATTTTTTAGGGACTTCCCAGCTCTGACGAGGCCTCTCAGATCATCTCAATGGAGTGGAGAGCTTAAGATCACGGGGCCCTAACTGAGCACTGCTGAGTCAATGAAAGTGAGCTACTTACTAGCACCAAACAAGGAAATACTAAACATCTTGCCTCTTAAGGATGTGTGAGAAATAATGTTTTACCTTACAAATACTAATGTATAGCTTAACCATTAACAATCAGAAGATGTTCAGTCATCAGTAAGAAAACATCATATATTAATCTTGTGTTAGTCATCATATTTATTTAAAGGGATAGTCTAGTCAAAATGTTCATGATTCAGATAGAGCATGCAGTTTTAAACAGCTTTGCAATTTACTTTTATCAAATTTGCTTTGTTCTCTTGGTATTTTTCTGTTGAAAGCTAAACATATGTTGGCTCATATGCTAATTTCTAAGTCATTGAAGCCCACCTCTTATCTCAGTGCATATTGACAGTTTTTCAGAGCTAGACAGTACTAGTTCATGTGTTCCATATAAATAATATGGTGTTCACTCCCAAGAAATCAGCACTGATTGGCTAAAAATGCAAATTAAAAAGACTGAAATAAGGGGCAGTTTGCAGAGTCTTAGATATAAAGTAATCACAGAGGTAAAAAGGTATATTTAACAGTATTGGTTATTCAAAACTGGGGAATTGGGAATAAAGTAATTATGTATCTTTCTAAACAATACAAATTCTGGAGTTGACTGTCCCTTTAAGTATGAATACTTTACCAACGATATTAGTGTGATTGTAATGATGTGTAATAAGCTAATGAATAGGATATTGCTCTAGAACCATGGTAATTATGGTTATAACTAAATATACCACCAGCTATTTAAAGACATAATGACAGTTGTGAAAAAAGAACGTGTCTAGTATTTTTGTATTGCCCATTTATATTATTAATTGTCTTGAAAAATGATTTGAGTAGTAATTTCATTAGTTACATAATTAGTTTTGTCATTATTATTTTTTAATGGAAACAGAAAAATGATTTGTGGGATCTATTCTAGTAATTTAAGAGGCAGGCTATCTGTTTCAATCTGCACCAGGATTGAAGGATATTTTGAGCTATCCTCTACTGATTACTACAATTAATTTAATGTTAATTAAATTTTTTTCCTAAATTCAAACATGTTAAAGTGCTTAAAAAAGTATGGATTTTTGTAATGAAGGATTAAATAGATTAAATTGAAATATATTATGTGTTTAATCCTTTGAGCTAATTAAAAAATCTAAGGTGAGAACATTTTTAAAAAAGATTCTTAAAGAGACCACACATATTATAGCATGCTTGTAGAAGAAAAAAGATGACGCAGTGTATTATAACTAGTGATGTTGCGAATAGTTCGCTGGCGAATAGTTCCCGGCAAACATAACATGTTCAGGTTCGCCGCAAACGGCGAACATATGCGATGTTCGGTCCACCCCTATTCGTCATCATTGAGTAAACTTTGACCCTGTACCTCACAGTCAGCAGACACATTCCAGCCAATCAGCAGCAGACCCTCCCTCCCAGACCCTCCCACCTCCTGGACAGCATCCATTTTAGATTCATTCGGAAGCTGCATTCTTAGTGAGAGGAGGGACAGTGTAGCTGCTGCTGATTTAATGGGAAATCGATAGCTAGGCTAGTGTATTCAGTGTCCACTACAGTCCTGAAGGTTTCATCTGATCTCTGCTGTAAGGACAGCACCCCAAAAAGCCCTTTTTAGGGCTAGAACATCAGTCTGCTTTTTATTTTTTCTGTGTAATCTAATTGCAGTTGCCTGCCTGCCAGCGTGTGTCAGGCTCACAGCGTATACTGTGCCCACTTGCCCAGTGCCACCACTCATATCTGGTGTAATAGTAGTGTACATTTTAAAAAAAAACAACACTTTTTTGACTGTGAAATAATAGCAGTCAGTTCCCTTCAAACGTGTGCGTTTCCGGGACTGCCAGGGCACAGTGTCACACCAGTGCAACTCATATCAGGTGTAACAGAAGTGTACATTAACCCCTTAATGACCACAGCACTTTTCCATTTTCTGTCCTATTGGGACCAGGGCACAGTGTCACACCATTGCAACTCATATCTGGTGTAACAGTAGTGTACATTAACCCCTTAATGACCACAGCACTTTTCCATTTTCTGTCCGTTTTGGGACCAGAACTATGGCGCCACTGAGGCGCCTCTTCTATCTGTCTCCTACAGGTTACCCGATGTCCTTCCTATGCTTCTAAGAGAGCTGCCTGGTCCGTTGTTGATTCTGTTAAATCTGCTACCTTTCTCGACGCTGTGATCATCTGCGCACTTCCATAGAGACTTCTTTGCTCTTATCCACCAGTTATTTACTGTACCCACACATATTATATACCGTTTTTCTCGCCATTAAATTGACTTTCTAAAGATACCATTATTTTCATCATATCCTATAATTTACTATAAAAAATTACAAAATATGAGGAAAAAATGGAAAAAAACACACTTTTTCTAACTTTGACCCCCAAAATCTGTTCTCATCTACAACCACCAAAAAAACACCCATGCTAAATAGTTTCTAAATTTTGTCCTGAGTTTAGAAACACCCAATGTTTACATGTTCTTTGCTTTTTTTTGCAAGTTATAGGGCCATAAATACAAGTAGCACTTTGCTATTTCCAATCCATTTTTTTTTTCAAAATTAGCGCTAGTTACATTGGAACACTGATATCTGTCAGGAATCCCTGAATAGCCATTGACATGTATATATTTTTTTTTAGAAGACATCCCAAAGTATTGATCTAGGCCCATTTTGGTATATTTCATGCCACCATTTCACCACCAAATGCGATCAAATAAAAAAAATTGTTCGCTTTTTCACTAATTTTTTCACAATCTTTAGGTTTCTCACTGATATTATTTACAAATAGCTTGTGCAATTATGGCATAAATGGTTGTACATTTTTCTCTGGGATCCCCTTTGTTCAGAAATAGCAGACATATATGGCTTTGATGTTGCTTTTTGATAATTAGAAGGCCGCTAAATGCCACTGCGCACCACAATCGTATTATGTCCAGCAGTGAAGGGGTTAATTAGGGAGCTTGTAGGGAGCTTTTGGGGGTAATTTTAGCTTTATTGTAGTGTAGTAGAAAACACAAAGTATTGATCTAGGCCCATCTTGGTATATTTAATGCCACCATTTCACCGCCAAATGCGATCAAATAAAAAAAAAACGTTACATTTTCCAAATTTTAGGTTTCTCACTGAAATAATTTACAAACATTTTATGCAATTATGGCACAAATGGTTGTAAATGCTTCTCTGGGATCCCCTTTGTTCAGAAATAGCAGACATGTATGGCTTTGGCATTGCTTTTTGGTAATTAGAAGGCCGCTAAATGCCGCTGTGCACCACATGTGAATTATGCTCATCAGTGCAGGGGTTAATTAGGGAGCTTGTAGGGAGCTTGTAGGGTTAATTTTAGATTTAGTGTAGTGTAGTAGACAACCCTAAGTATTGATCTAGGCCCATTTTGGTATATTTCATGCCACCATTTCACCGCCAAATGCGATCAAATTAAAAAAATAGTCAACTTTTCACAAACTTTAGGTTTCTCACTGAAATTATTTGCAAACAGCTTTTGCAATTATGGCACAAATGGTTGTAAAAGCTTCTCTGGGATCCCCTTTGTTCAGAAATAGCAGACATATATGGCTTTGGCGTTGCTTTTTGGTAGTTAGAAGGCCACTAAATGCAACTGTGCACAACACATGAATTATGCCCAGCAGTGAAGGGGTTAATTAGGTAGCTTGTAGGGAGCTTGCAGGGTTATTTTTAGCTTTAGTTTAGAGATCAGCTTCCCACCTGACACATCAGACCCACTGATCCCTCCCAAAGAGCTCTCTTCCCTCCCGCACCCCACAATTGTCCCCGCCATCTTAAATACTGGCAGAAAGTCTGCCAGTACTTTTTTTTATATATATATATTTTTTAGCATATTTACATATGCTGTTGTGTAGGATCCCCCCCTTAGCCCCCAACCACCCTGATCCCCCCAAAACAGCTTCCTAAACCTCCCCCTCTGCCTTATTGGGGGCCATATTGGGTACTGGCAGCTGTCTGTCAGTACCCAGTTTGCAAATAAAATGGGTTTTTTTAATTTTATTTTAATTTTTCTGTAGTGTAGCTTCCCCCCCCCAAGACCAATCCCCAAACCGCTCCCAGATCACTTAGGCCTAGATTTGGAGTTTGGCGGTAAAAGGGCTGTTAACGCTCCGCGGGCTTTTTTCTGGCCGCACCATAAATTTAACTCTGGTATCGAGAGTTCAAACAAATGCTGCGTTAGGCTCCAAAAAAGGAGCGTAGAGCATTTTTTCCGCAAATGCAACTCTCGATACCAGAGTTGCTTACGGACGCGGCCAGCCTCAAAAACGTGCTTGTGCACGATTCTCCCATAGGAAACAATGGGGCTGTTTGAGCTGAAAAAAAACCTAACACCTGCAAAAAAGCAGCGTTCAGCTCCTAACGCAGCCCCATTGTTTCCTATGGGGAAACACTTCCTAACTCTGCACCTAACACTCTAACATGTACCCCGAGTCTAAACACCCCTAACCTTACACTTATTAACCCCTATTCTGCCGCCCCCGCTATCGCTGACCCCTGCATATTTTTTTTAACCCCTAATCTGCCGCTCCGTAAACCACCGCAACCTACGTTATCCCTATGTACCCCTAATCTGCTGCCCTAACATCGCCGACCCCTATATTATATTTATTAACCCCTAATCTGCCCCCCTCAACGTCGCCGACACCTGCCTACACTTATTAACCCCTAATAAATAATAACAAATTTACCTGTAAAATAAATCCTAACCTAAGATATAATTAAACCTAACACTACCCTATCAATAAAATAATTAAATAAACTACCTACAATTACCTACAATTAACCTAACACTACACTATCAATAAATTAATTAAACACAATTCCTACAAATAAATACAATTAAATAAACTAGCTAAAGTACAAAAAATAAAAAAGAACTAAGTTACAAAAAATAAAAAAATATTTACAAACCTAAGAAAAATATTACAACAATTTTAAACTAATTACACCTACTCTAAACCCCCTAATAAAATAACAAAGCCCCCCAAAATAAAAAATTCCCTACCCTATTCTAAATTAAAAAAGTTACAAGCTCTTTTACCTTACCAGCCCTGAACAGGGCCCTTTGCGGGGCATGCCCCAAGAATTTCAGCTCTTTTGCCTGTAAAAGAATAAATACAATACCCCCCCCCCAACATTACAACCCACCACCCACATACCCCTAATCTAACACAAACCCCCCTTAAATAAACCTAACACTAAGCCCCTGAAGATCTTCCTACCTTGTCTTCACCTCACCGGGTTCACCGATCCGTCCTGAAGAGCTCCTCCGATGTCCTGATCCAAGCCCAAGCGGGGGGCTGAAGAGGTCCATGATCCGGTCAAAGTCTTCATCCAAGCGGGGCAGAAGAGGATCTTCCATCCGATTGAAGTCATCATCCAGGCGGCATCTTCTATGGTCTTCAATCCGGAGCGAAGCGGCAGGATCCTGAAGACCTCCAGCGCGGAACATCCATCCGGACCGACGACTGAACGACGAATGACTGTTCCTGATCGGAACAGCCAATAGAATGCGAGCTCAATCTGATTGGCTGATTGGATCAGCCAATCGGATTGAACTTGATTCTGATTGGCTGATTCCATCAGCCAATCAGAAAATTCCTACCTTAATTCCGATTGGCTGATAGAATCCTATCAGCCAATCGGAATTCGAGGGACACCATCTTGGATGACGTCCCTTAAAGGAACAGTCATTCGTCGTTCAGTCGTCGGTCCGGATGGATGTTCCGCGCTGGAGGTCTTCAGGATCCTGCCGCTTCGCTCCGGATGGAAGATCATAGAAGATGCCGCCTGGATGATGACTTCAATCGGATGGAAGATCCTCTTCTGCCCCGCTTGGATGAAGACTTTGACCGGATCATGGACCTCTTCAGCCCCCCGCTTGGGCTTGGATCAGGACATCGGAGGAGCTCTTCAGGACGGATCGGTGAACCCGGTGAGGTGAAGACAAGGTAGGAAGATCTTCAGGGGCTTAGTGTTAGGTTTATTTAAGGGGGGTTTGTGTTAGATTAGGGGTATGTGGGTGGTGGGTTGTAATGTTGGGGGGGGGGTATTGTATTTATTCTTTTACAGGCAAATGAGCTGAAATTCTTGGGGCATGCCCCGCAAAGGGCCCTGTTCAGGGCTGGTAAGGTAAAAGAGCTTGTAACTTTTTTAATTTAGAATAGGGTAGGGAATTTTTTATTTTGGGGGTGTTTGTTATTTTATTAGGGGGCTTAGAGTAGGTGTAATTAGTTTAAAATTGTTGTAATATTTTTCTTATGTTTGTAAATATTTTTTTATTTTTTGTAACTTAGTTCTTTTTTATTTTTTGTACTTTAGCTAGTTTATTTAATTGTATTTATTTGTAGGAATTGTGTTTAATTAATTTATTGATAGTGTAGTGTTAGGTTAATTGTAGGTAATTGTAGGTAGTTTATTTATTTTATTGATAGGGTAGTGTTAGGTTTAATTGTAACTTAGGTTAGGATTTATTTTACAGGTAATTTTGTTATTATTTTAACTAGGTAACTATTAAATAGTTCTTAACTATTTAATAGCTATTGTACCTGGTTAAAATAATTACAAAGTTACCTGTAAAATAAATATTAATCCTAAAATAGCTATAATATAATTATAATTTATATTGTAGCTATATTAGGGTTTATTTTACAGGTAAGTATTTAGCTTTAAATAGGAATCATTTATTTAATAAGAGTTAATTTATTTCGTTAGATGTAAATTATATTTAAGTTAGGGGGGTGTTAGTGTTAGGGTTAGACTTAGCTTTAGGGGTTAATCCATTTATTATAGTAGCGGTGAGCTCCGGTCGTCAGATTAGGGGTTAATAATTGAAGTTAGGTGTCGGCGATGTTAGGGAGGGCAGATTAGGGGGTTAATACTATTTATTATAGGGTTAGTGAGGCGGGTTAGGGGTTAATAACTTTATTATAGTAGCGCTCAGGTCCGCTCGGCAGATTAGGGGTTAATAAGTGTAGGCAGGTGTCGGCGACGTTGAGGGGGGCAGATTAGGGGTTAATAAATATAATATAGGGGTCGGCGGTGTTAGGGGCAGCAGATTAGGGGTACATAGGGATAACGTAGGTGGCGGCGCTTTGCGGTCGGAAGATTAGGGGTTAATTATTTTAAGTAGCTGGCGGCGACGTTGCGGGGGGCAGGTTAGGGGTTAATAAATGTAATATAGGGGTTGGCGGGGTTAGGGGCAGCAGATTAGAGGTACATAAGTATAACGTATGTGGCGGTCGGCAGATTAGGGGTTAAAAATTTTAATCGAGTGGCGGCGATGTGGGGGGACCTCGGTTTAGGGGTACATAGGTAGTTTATGGGTGTTAGTGTACTTTAGGGTACAGTAGTTAAGAGCTTTATGAACCGGCATTAGCCCAGAAAGCTCTTAACTCCTGCTATTTTCAGGTGGCTGGAGTTTTGTCGTTAGAGCTCTAACGCTCACTTCAGAAACGACTCTAAATACCGGCGTTAGAAAGATCCCATTGAAAAGATAGGATACGCAAATGGCGTAAGGGGATCTGCGGTATGGAAAAGTCGCGGCTGAAAAGTGAGCGTTAGACCCTTTAATCACTGACTCCAAATACCAGCGGGCGGCCAAAACCAGCGTTAGGAGCCTCTAACGCTGGTTTTCACGGCTACCGTCGAACTCCAAATCTAGGCCTTAGATTTCCAAGTACTAAATATTTTGCACCCCTTTTTTCCACTTATAAAAACATTTTTTTCTCTAGTGTAGCGGTTCCCACCCGCTCCCTCCCCGTGCACATGCCCGCCCGCCTCCTCCCGCCTCGCTGACAAGGACCGCATTGATGGCCGCCAACCCGCCACCCACCAACGAATGCGGCCATCGATGCCCGGTGCAGAGAGGGCCACAGAGTGGCTCTCTCTGCACCGGAGGGGTAAAATTTGTTATTGCAGGATGCCTCGATATCGAGGCATCCTGCAATAACCAGAAAGCAGCTGGAAGCGATCAGAATCACTTCCAGCTGCTTTGCAAACTTAGGACGTACGTCCTCAAGCGTTAACTGTATTTTTTCTGAGGACGTATGGCGTACATCCTCGGTCATTAATGGATTAAAAAAAACACTAGAAATTTGACTGTGAAATAATAGCAGTC